>NW_010972592.1:1888994-1952432 GCF_000737465.1 Haliaeetus leucocephalus
TGCGGCGCTGCCGGGGCGGGTCCGGCGCGCTGGGCTTCCACGTCGCCCCAGCCCGCCCGCGGCCCCGGGCCTCCCGCGGGGTCGGCGGGCGGCTGCCGCCCCGCCCGGCGGCCGGGCAACCGCTTCCGCGCCTTGTTGGCCGGGCCGGGCTGCCCTTATATGTACTCGGCTGGAGCCGGCGGCTGTAGGCGCACACAGGCAGCTGGCTTCGGTCCCCCGCCGGGGAGAGGCCTCTAGCCCCCGCGGGCTGCAGGCCGGGCTGCCCTGCCTTCACGCGTGTCCCACGCCGGGCACCCCTGCGCCTGGGCCGGGGCACCCACTCGTGAGCCTTGCAGCTGCCTGGTGCTCGGCCCCGTCTCGCCGTCCGGGATTCAGCCGTACTTGCTCTTTGTCTGGTTTGCACCTCGAAGATGGTCCCCGGCGTTGCTGTTGCTGTATTCCTTCCTCTGGTTTGCTTTGTGTTGCGTCTGAGAGGGGCTGTCGTCGTGTCCTTGGTACCTCCCGAGTTGATTGTTTGTATCTTCCTTTGTGCTCTGTTTAAACATCTCTGCGCTCTTCCTCTGCTCCACCCGGACTTGGTGGAGTAGAAGCATAGTGGTGTTCTCCGTTGTGGTGCTCTCCCCACAGAAAATAACCAGTCTCAGTTACGATAGACAGCGTACCTGAGAACTCTTAAAGTCCTGGACCGTGTCTGGTCCTGTCCATCGGTGGTGATCCTTTAAACAGGTGGTAGTATGGAAGGCGTGAAATTCTCATCTTAGGTGAGGGGACCAATATTGAAAGAGGTATGTTTGGAACGTGTGCTAGATGTTGTTAGTTGCCTTTGGGAAGGTGGTAGAAGGCACAGGAGGGAAAAAAGGAGTCCTTCGAAATTTAATGCGTGCAGTCACACCCAACTTCTACTTGGGTGGAAAGTGATCAGTAAGAAACAAAGGAAGATGGCCTGGTGGGTTGAAATGGGTTGAAGAAGATGCTTGTTTGTATTGCACCAACCTATAGAGGTTCTGGCCAACAGTAGGAGCTCATAATGTTTGTTACTGTACAAGCCAAAGCAGCACTGTCTGCTGAATAGATTATTGAATTATATGAAATGAAAAGTGAATATGAGAAGAGGGTTTGGAAGACAAAGGTAACAGAAATGAGATAATATAGTTAAAGAAGTGAAACCCTAGCTTGATGTCTTATTATAATGAGCTTTTAGTATCAGTCGCTCACTGGAAGTTTAATTGACATAGCAATATCAGCCTGGTTACTCGTTAAAGCTCAAAGCAAGTAGATGCGTTTGGTCTGTCCTTATTCTTCATGGACTGATGAGTCCTGTATTAGTGTCAGAACGAAAGCAAGTCCTTGAGATTAAAATGAAAGTTTAGATTTAATTAAATGACAAAGTCCAGGTTTGAGTGATACATGTTACTCATGAGTCTCCATTTCAAATATATATAGGAATGTAGATGAGAGATAGATGACAGGAAGGGATAAGAAATATTTATGCATATATCCAGTAATATAGTACATGAGACTTGCAAAGTACATTTACACAAGGCAAATGGAAATATTCTCAAACATCATCAACTTCTATAGAATGAAAACTTCAATTAAAGTTAGTAGTTCATTTAGAAAATATTATGCTACTTTTGGATGCTCTATTTTGACACCTAGAGATGAGTAAGGGTTGGGTTTTTTTAATTATTATTATTTCAGAGAGTGCATTGGGTATCTAAAAAAACCCAGGTTTGTACAGGATATCAAAATACTCAAAATTGCATATTTGCTTCTGAAAATCTTGGTATAAGTCTGCAGCCTAATACTAATGAATATGGTCCTCCAGTCAGATAAACAGTAAAGAGCCCTGCAGTAGTAAGTTCCTAAATCTGCACAAAGTAATTCCAGTGCTGCGATTAGTATGGCATCTGCTGGGTTTTGGAGCAGAGATCTCAAGGAGGTTGTCGCTTCTGCCTGTCAGGGAGCCTCGGGAAGCCCTCTTTGCTACCTGTGGTCTCCCTTACGTAAGACCGTCTGCTGAAGCGGCAAACATGAGATGGAGGAGGAGGTGGTCCATTGCTGACTTCCCGAACAGCAGCATTCCTTGATTTAAAATGGATTCTGTCAGGGTGAGGTGAGACTCTTAATTTACTTTTAATGTGCTTTCTCCTGCTAATAAACACTAATGGACTGGGGAAGTGTTTATGCTGATAGGTCTTGATGCACACAGTTCAGCTAGTAAGCTCTGAGTAACTGAGGAGGTAAGAAATTGCAACTAAAGGGAGAAGTTATTGGAAAGAGTGAGGAGTTAGAACAGCCTAAGTATGACTGGGTTTGGCCTGGTAAGTAAATCTATCTTTGTAGTGCATATTTCCAATTCCTGAGTAAGTATATTAGCGCAGGTCTCCCAAGTTCTGCAGCTAATGGTGATCTTTAGGAGAGCGCTCTTTTCTTCCATCCTATACGCGTGGCTATCTCAGCAATGTTGCTCCATTGTGTGACTCTCAAGGGACAGACTGTAGCTCTGTATCCTGGAGCGAGCTGATTGATGGTTCTGAGTACAAACCTACGTACGCGTCCAGCTGTGCTTTGCACGTGGCGTGAGGCCGTTGCATGAAATCATGGGGAACTACCCTACCACCACCACCCCCCGTCTCTTGGCAGCTGCTTTCAGTGCTCTTTAAAATAGAAAATAAATAAAATTTCAACATATGCTTTTCTCAGTGAGTATGCAAGCATGTGTTCTGTCACTTGGAAAAAAAAATCATAATAATTTGATATAGCACCTATCATAAAAATATACATTCCTTGAGGAATTATGGGTGTTCCTGGTGGGATGGGTGAAAAATATGCATATTTCCATAATTCTTTGTGCCTTTTATCCCACAGCACCCTTTGAAAATAGTCTAGAAGGGATAAGATCATGCAGCAGATTACTTGGTAAGGTCTTATCAGAAAGCTGGAGTGAAAGGTACAGGGACTGCTGACAACAGACAAACAACAGGTGGAGGGAAATTGGTTGTGAAACAGTATGTGTGTAACTGATGGGTCTGAGTTACAGAAATTCACGCCTTTTTTTTTTTTTTTCCTTTTTGCTATTCTTTACGTCTCCCAGTGCTGTGTTTAACGTTTCTAGCATATGTCCATAAATATTTTTCATGGAAATGTTATTTCTCTTTCATGAAAGCTATGTTTAAGGAAACGGAATATGATTGTCAAACGCTTATTCCTAATGAACAGTTTATTGGGAAACTTGGGGAAATTCATGGATGGAGGCAGTACAGTAAAGATTATTTTCATGCCTATTACTGGATTTATTTCTTTCAAGTGAGGGGTAAGAGTAGTATTCAAAATAATAATTTTCCTGTGTTTTGATTTTGTACATGTAACTATTTACAGCTTCCTCTTGATACATTTTACGTAGGCTGTGGTAGGTAATGTTTCAGTGCATTCAAACACTTGCAGTTGGGGTTAGTTTGGGTGAACTGAGTTTCCCATCTCTGCTGAGGCTGGAGGAGGAGAGGGACAGGAATCAAAAGCTTTGAGCTAGAGTAGCTCTTTTGTTTTCATTGAGTTGGTATTAATTGAGGAAAGAGGGGCTTTTATGTTTTTCCCTTCATATTGTGTTGTATTGTATCATGTCATTAAATTGGGGAATGGTTTTCCTGAATTAAGGCGAAAGAAAAAAAATATGTTGATAATACATTCTCTTAAATGTTTTTGGGGAGCTCTGTATAAGAAAAGACTCATAGAGATTCAACAGTTGGCTCTATACAACTTGCTTTAATAAAATTAATAAAAATGAGAACGCTGTAGTTTGCTTTTTCTGACATAAGGATGTCTTAGTCTGGCATAAGAATACATATACTTTTTTCTATAGTAAGTGTAATTTAATCTTTTGAAGGCATTACTGTTATTTGTGAAGGTATTACTATTTACTTGTGGTGTCACCCATCTAGCTAAGTTTTAAGGTACTTTGCTTTGTACTTTTCAGGCACGTAAAAGTTAGTTAATTCTGCTGCAGAGATCTTGCATGTTTACAGCGGAAGAAGGAACAAACAAGGCAGGAGTGCTGGATGATAACACTGGCCAGAGTTGAGGAGGAATGTGGGAGTTGTGGTTTACCTTACCTAGCCAGTGCCATATGAGAATGATTAAGAGATGTCATGGCAGAGGGAGTTTTAAGGAAGGGTAATACAGTGACCTATGATCATGTGATTTCCTTCATTATCATACAAGTAATTATAATTTTGACACACGCACACCCATTTGCAGGCTAGGGTGGGAAGGGTGATGTCTCGGATGCCAGCTAAAGTGAGTGTGGTTAAGGATGACTTTCTGATAGGGGAGGCTACTAGACAGCTGCATTTTAAAGAGCAAAAAAAATTGAACAGGGCAAGAGATGAGAGGATGGAATGGAGCAGTCAGGTTGGGGTAATAATAATTATACCATGTTTAATTTCTTTTTGTTTTTTTTTTTTCCTTCTGGATTTGCTTTTGCACAATAAGAACACATGGTTTTGATTTGGACAGAGGGGGCGTGGGAGAAAGTATCTGACAAGAATTCTTTCGTTCAGTGCCTTAAGCAGAAGAATGGCCTAGTTTCCAAACCTTATGGGTTCAAGAGTACAGCTGTATCTTTCTTATCCACGGGAGATGGGCTTTAGCAAAGTGGAGAATGCCTGTGTTCTTTACTTGTGAGATTATTTTCCTTGATCATAAATACACCATTTGGTCATACGTTTGTTTGAATTATAAGAAGAGGGTATGTTCTAATCTTGTTTGAAGGTTTGTGTTTTCTCTATGCAGACTTTTTGTTTTGTTTTGGTTCAGGTCTTGAGCAAGCTCCGATGTTGTGGGGAAAAACATGTTGAGCTAGAGCGTTATGCATGGAGAGAGGAAGATTCATTTTGTTATGAGTATGTTGTCCATTTTGAAGTTAACATTCTGTGTGAATCGTAGAGAGTCATGGGAGAGGTGATACAGATGTTTAGTTTCATTTTCCTTCTGTAAAGAGAAATATTTTGGAGCAAACGAGTGAAAATGTAGCTTCATGCTTCAGTGTTTTTTCTAGGCATTGTAAAAGAGTATATAGTGTTAAAGTTCAGAAAGAGTTAATGTAGTTTGATTGTACTACTTGTTTCATTTCATACTTCATGGGGTTTTTGAGGTTCATAGGTAAACATAAAGTCGGATTGTTTTTGGTTGGCGTTCTGAAAACTGTACTTACATGGTCAGTGAAGTTAAACGGTGAACTAGGACAAGGAGATTATGTTCCATGGAGCCTTGTTATTGGTGGGGTCTCTACCATCATATTTTTGTGATCATGCAGACTTACTGTTTATATTAATATAGCTTTTTTAAATTTTCTAACTCTGCACTTAAAATGTTTTAATCATCAGTAAAAGCAGGATTTTTTTTCCCCATGGCACTCAATTGTAGTTGGAAATTAATATTTCTACTATAAATGTGGTAAGTTTCTACCATCACAATTGCTGTTGTTAGTAGGAGCTCCCTCTGCTAAACCTCTAATTGATATCAATAGTTTAAACACAGAAAAAGTAGTAATTTTTGTTTTTCTTTTAAGTGCAGATACAGTGATTTCTATAAAATTATGTTCTCGATCAGTGATTTGTATTTGCACTTGCAGAGTATTTTTTTCTTATTCTGAGAACTTAATATAGACCTATCTTTAATAACTTACTGATGTTTGAGAGAGAACTTGAAACACTGTTTTCCAGTAGAGCAGATTAATTGAGAAACTATCCTGTAAAAAGGAGAGACAATTTTACTGTTAATGTGGAGCTAGAAATCTATGGTGCAACTAAAGCCCTAAGACAGATTTCTTACAAACTGGCCTGCTAACAACTTGAGAGTTTGAGCAAACTTTTCAAATGTTGTGATATCGGAGCAAAAGCATTTCATTGCTTCTGTTTAGATACTATCTTTTAGTAGCTTCAACCTTTTTTTTTTTTTTCTTTTTAATATACATTTATGCTCTGTGCTGCCCTCCAGGTTAAATGTACTTCTTGTAAGTTGCTGCAGACAGTGACATGTTTCAAATTCAGCTTATTTGTGTTGTGGTCACGACATGATCTATTATTTTTTTTGCTGTTGGATACACAATGCTTGCCTTTTGTGGTTGGTTCATTTTTTTTAATCTTTATGAAATTTCAGAATCACTGAAAAATTTTTTTTTTTATGACTTCACAATTTTTTCTGGGTCTTCATTCTCAAATGTTTACTCCCCTCTAGGTAGTGGTAAATTAAGAAGAAATGTTCTCCACACTTGACTGTTTCTGAAAAAAACTATGAAAGCGGGAAAGTTCCATCAAAACATTCACATTGTTCAGTGTAATGCATTTAATGCAACTGAATCTGAGTTTTAATAATAAGCTCTTTCTCCACATTAACTACCAAGCCTGTTTAACTGTTAACATTTTTCTACTTTTTTCACATTCAAAATTAATATTTTTTTGTGTTCTCTCTGCTCAGTGCTAAACTGAGCTTTAAATTGGGCCAGCTGTATTTCATCTAAGAAAGAAAATGTCTCCTTTTTCTTGTTTTTCTTCTGTGAATAACTTAGTAAAATAGTAAAATCAAGTGATTGCTGAGTTTGCAAGGTCAGTTTAAGACTTCATAGCTGTTATGTGATGATGAAGCTTAAACAGTTTTGGTAAGCATCCTGGCGAATCTAAGGTTAAAAATTCCAAGAGGATAAGATGGTCCTTGTTCTTAAGGCAGGCTTCCCTGTGCTTGTTTCATCTTATTTTTCTAAGTAGTGACCAAACATGCTATAGCTATCATAGTAAAATAGTTCAAGCCAGAAACATTGGAAAGTACTCTCTGTGTTTATCATAATCCTGCTTCTTTCTGAACTGAGATGGCAGTTGGGAAAAAAAAAAAGTTTAGTTGTTTCAGGTTTTGGGTTTGGGTTTTTTTTTTGTTTTTTTTTTAGACGAGCATTTTGTCAGGGATTTCTTTACATATGCTTTCAAAGGAAACACCAACCTATGTTGAAAGACATAGGTTCACAGTCGTAGTAAGGCATCTGCGCAGTTGAATTCAGTTGGGCTACAATTAACCTTTAAAGCAATGAACGGGACGTGCTCATGGAGCAGTGCCATGGCTTAGGCTGTAATGATTGATCAACAGAGTGTATTTATGTAAAACCCAAAAGCACAGGTTTTCTGTGCATCTCTGTAGAGTGGAAGATCATATGTTATTCTAAAATTCTCTATCTTACCAGGACAGCTGATTGACTGTCACTTTACATCACTTAAATCATCATGGAAAGCAGGCTGTCTTCTGCTAGAATGAATGCATTGTCTGTGTGTTTTCAAGTTCTTGTATTCTGTTGTTTGTTGTATATGGAGCCAGAAAAAAAGTAATTTTCCTTCTTTTATCTTGCTGTTCCTATGCTTGTGGGACACCTCAGGTGTAGGCTGTGGCTGTCACAATGAGAAGTGGTCTGCACTCCACTTGTTTGGTTAGCATTAATGTGGCTTACAATCAAGATGACTTTTGTAAAGACTTCTGCTGAGCTGTATTCTAGAAACCTACATTTGTAATACAGTAATACAACGTTTTGGGAGGAAAAAAAAGGATTTTCTTCACGCTTGCATTCTTCAAAAGACTGGCAATATATCAGAAAGAGGACTCTCGATAACAGTAAGCTTTAGCCAGTTTCATTGTTTTAATTTCCAAGCTGTATACCACATCTAAAGAAGCACTTGCAAAAAAAATTGAGTGGTAGATTGTTCTTTAAATTGTTCAGTCATTTTGAATGCCCAGTTAAGTATAATACCCTGAAATGTGTGTTCGTAGTCCTAATGGTTTCGCAGGTAAGGATTGATAAACATAGTTGAGTTATACTGGGGAGAGAATGAAACATGTTCATGACTTCAGATCGGTGTCTGCCTTGTTCACCATGACCCTAGTGGTGTGTTGACAGTAAGCAGAATAATAATCCTGGTTTATGATTACACATGTGGCCTGTAGATTTCACAAAAATAGAAAAATGTTAATTGTGTTAATCAGAGCAGAGAATGATATCCAAACTTACTATATATTTTAATTGACTCAACATAAAGAGCTTTGTCCAGTTGTGTTGCAGAACTGTATTTTAAACATACACACTTGTGATATGGATAGCTTGAATAATAAGGTAGAACTTCATTTCACCTCTGATGAAAGCACTTGTGTAGTACATCGATGTTCACATAGCTGAACATACAGAGTTCCTGGATAGCCCATGGCAGTCTTTTGCAAGAGCAGATAATGATTATATTACTGGTGACAAAGTCTAATTGTTTTTGTATTATAAAGTAATAGTAGTGCATGATAATTTTTAAAGTCTCAAGCAGAGACAAAATTAGGCAAGGTTATTAGAGAGCAGTGATATCTTTCATTAGACAGATGTGGTTGGAGAAAACAGATTAGATTTGGATAGATAGGCTCTAGCAGGGCTTGCTGTAAAGGCTCCTGCCCAAGGCTAACCTCGTGGTAAAACCTGTAGTGCCTCTGCTCCGCCATGCTTCTGTAGGAGGACCCACGCCTTACTCATGATGCAGTAAAACACGCATCTTCTTGTAAGGCACAGCCTTAGTCACTGCGATTGAGTGCTATTTTCAGCTCTTTTGGAAGCTTTCCTCCTGACTTCCTCCTTTCCCCACTGTTGGTTCTTATCTTTTCCATCTTAACCCAATACTTAGGAAGAAAGTAAAAGAAAAAGTAAAACATCTTTGCTTGTCTCCAAGCAGCTCCCTTTTTCAGAGGGGAAAAGGCTATTTATTTGTGATCTTAAAGGTTATCATGTAGACAATTTTTCTTTAGTCCCTCAAATATTTGACCAATTTCATTTTAAACCTGATGATAGTCTATAACGTGCCATCACAGCAGCCTTATCCTTCCATGCTTCCCAATATCCATCTTTCTGAGATTCCATTTACCCGTGTTCATTAAGTTGGTGGCCATTTCATACCTGTAATTTCCTACCTTATCACATTCTTGCCCCGCCCCCCCCTTATTTTCCCCTACATTTTGCTTACTAATGTGCTTTTGTGCTTGATCTTGTGTACTTGTTGCCAACTTCCTTATGCTTCTCGCTCTTTCTGGGACCTTTTCCAGTTTTGCTCATTTAATGACATAAGCAAAACCAATACAAAGCTTTACTAAAGCTACGTAGTTGTAGCTCCTGTTTATCCTTCAAGTAATATCCTTTTGTATGAATCCCAAGGAGCATTTTAGTATGGGAATAATCTGAATTGTAAAGTTAAAGGGAGTGAAGAAATGGTTTGCTGTGGGTGGGTTGCGGGGAGTTGTTTCTGTTTTGGGGGCTGCTCTTGAAATTACTAGCAAAAAGGATGGTTATAACTTCAAATAGTCATCAGTTAGACTATATTTTCCTGTGCATTTCCTTCCCTCCCCCTAGTAAAGTTACTGTGCTTTCTTCTCTCAGATAACAGCAGAGGGTAACCAAAGTTTTATAATGATTACTTAGAAAGGACATACAATTTTATAATGTTCTTTGTAGAGAGAGATTTTCTTCATAAACTCAGTAGATGCACAAGGAATTTAACGTGTGAGAATGGCGGTTAGGGAAGCAAAGTGTAGGGCGTACTGCAGTATGTGTGTAGCAGCAGTGTAAATTACTTGTGCTTAAACAGTAAATATCTGAAATTCCTTTTGAGAGTGCATGCTTGGCTTCAGTTGTATATAAGTATTTTCTAATTCTTAGATGTTTCTGTCATTACTTAAAATAAGCAGAGGCATAGCTCAAAAATTCAGAGAATCTTGCGTGTTAAGAGCCTGATTTTAGCCATGGAAATTACCTTAGCCTGTTAAATGCTACGTTGAGCTCTTACAGAGGATATGGTTGTTTTCCACAAATGGATTACATGTGTAATGTATTTACTCATATCTCTATTCCAGATAATATTATCGATTGAAGGTAATAGAATTCTTTAAAGCATTTGGGTTTTTATTTAGTAATTTTTTTCCAACAGTAATCAGATTTTCTTCCCCCTGCAATTATTACAGTAAGGACTGTCTACCAGAGGCTAAAAAAAAAAATCAGAAAAATGTCATTACTTGGTGAAGGACTAAAATAGTATTTTCTCCTTAAGATCAGACTCCAGAAGGAATAACAATTGTAATCATTCAATACAATGAGATGTATACAGGAAATATTAATAATACTGTCTCTGAGTAGTCTTTACCAGGCATACCTATGTATGATAGCTTTTCAATTTTGCTTTTCTTAATTTGATATTAAATGAACAAAGCTGGCTGCTTTTTAGAGTTCTTTCTTCCAGTGATGGACATAAGATGCACATGAACAAAGAAAATTTATGAAAGCACTTCACAATGAAACTCTTGCTCCATCTACTGCATAGTCCAGAGAAATCTTATCTACAGAAAGTTAGTATGAGCAATGAGGGTCAATCTAATATAGATGCTGCAATTAGTCAATGGAAGACATAATTTTTATCAGAGAATGTATGCCTACAGCAGTGTTCTTGGACAGGCTAAGCGAAATCTAATCCCTCAACCTGTGCAAAGCAAAGTAGACTGATAAAATAATAACTGCATTTAAAGGTCCTTTTTAAGAAAACTATTCTTGCTTATCCAGCGATTGTAGAAGTGTAGCACTCGTATCAAAATAAAATTTGATGTTTTCAAAATACTACAAGATAAAATATTGATGAGTATTATTATTATTGCTGCTGTTATTTGTGTGTGTGCAACCTTTTGTAAAACTTTATATTTTGGTATTGTGTACAAGCTTTTTCACCATTACTCGTTAAATCCATTTCCTAGTTGTGTGTAATTTTTTGTTTAAATAGAATTATTTTGAAAGTGAGTGGTGTCAAGCCTTCTGGAGTAGCATGGGAGAGACAAACTGGACTCCTGTATCCATCTGTTTGTTTTCATTCCCTTCACATAATAATTACTAACCTGAAGAAGCTGAATTAAATATAGCACTTGACTATTAGACAAAAGTTATTATGATAAAGTGAAATATTAATGGTGCATGAGCCATTTTCCCAATATTGTCTTGATTTAATTGAAAATGTTTCTAAGACTAGGTCAGTGGGTGACATTAAAAAAAGAAGAAAGTAAACCAGGAGACTGTCAGGTATATTGGCAGGTAATACAGTTGTCATATATTGGAGTTAATTTTACCTCCAGATAATTTCTGAGAAGGAGTAGAAAGCTGTGCCTGATTGCAGGTCAGCTGTTGGGCAGTAGGAAGATGATAGAAAATGAATAGATTCTTTGTTAGCTGCCTGGTGAAATGAGAAAGGTATTTAATGCAATAGCTCTCATCTGCTGGGATTGGAAGGGTTCTAATTGGTTTGGTAAATTAAGGAAAAAAATTACAGATGGAGTTCCCAGTGAGCCTGTGATAATTTAGGGATCGCAGCATTGCATAAGGGGATATGTGATCCTCGGTCCTACAGTGCTGTGGTTTTCCTCATCTCTGAAGAGGCAAGGAGCATTTTAGGACTGCGGGTGGGAGAGGGACCATTGGCAGGCTGATGGTGGAAGAGAGAACATAACATTGCTGTCTGACCCATCCTAAGACTTGGAATAATTCAGTGATGTCCATTTGAAATCTGCATAAGGATGATGCTCCTTTAAGGTTTTGAGGTTGGATTCCCAGTTGCTGGTAGGGAGACTGATAGTCCCTGTCACCTGCTGATATTGTCTTCGGGTTCCTATGAATTCTCTGCTTTCCTGACTTTCCCTTCCTTAAGACTGAATCAAATTAATTCCTGTTTCAATATGAAACAGCATCTGATTAAGCCACCTCAGTTGGGGTTTTCCAGACTGTAAGACACATTGCTCTTGTGTTATCCAAACTGTTTTGATGTCCAGCTCAGGACAGAACCAAGAGTTGCCACTGCTAATAGTAAGTTGGAGGCCACCATTGGCTGCTACTGGTTATTTGCTGTACCTCATCATCTAGATAAAGAAGTCTGGAAATGCCTGACTTTGACAGCTTGCAGGCTGGGGTACGGTCTGAAGACCATTGCTGGGGATCTGTGATTCCTCACCCACTGATTGTCAAGGACTCGAGAGAAAGTCATACTTTTTTTTTTTTTTTGGTACTTTTTTCTTATTGTTGGATTGGCTGCTCATTTTAATGACTGTATTCATTTTTAATATATATTAGTTTTGTTCAACCCTTTAATCGTAGATTCTTTGGCTTGTATTCTTAAGCTTTAACCATATGTATGTGTACATTATTTCTTCCACATTTTCTTACCTTTTTATTTTAATGGACTGGGTAAATCCAGCATCTATTGTTTTTAATATTTTCTTTGCGTCCTGTGATGTTTTTTCTTTCGCTTCCTTTGCTGACATATCTGATATGGACTATTTCATTTGTTAGTTCATTCTTTTTCTTGTGCTTGGTTTTACATCTCAGCTATACTCACACATGATTTCTGTTTATGATTTGAATTCAGTACATTGACAGATAACCATGGTATATGTGTGTGTGATTGTCAGTATTCATTATCTACTGTATTACTGGATCTGCCAGTTTAAAGCGTATAAAGAAATACTTTTTTTTTCTAGCAATATTACATTGCAAAATATTTGAGGAGTATTGCTGTTTGCTTTTTTTCCTTTTTTTCAATTTATCTTCCTAGTTGCATATATTTCTAAAGTGCTAAATTATGGTAGTTTGTGGTGATAAATAATTTAAGCCCAAAAGTTAAGATAGGTGGTTGCATGAGTTTAGAAACAAGGGGCTCTCAGGAGATTGTAGAGATTGTAGTCTGAGCTCTGTGTAGAGCATGTTCTTTGATCATAAGATATGAGCTGGTCCAAGGGGCATACAGTGTTTGGATAACTTAAAGTTAAGCATAAATCTGTGCAAGGTTGGGAATATATTTGCAAAGTTGAAATGTGGTGTAGCATTATCCACATGAAGGTAAATGGTTACTACAGCCCAACTGAGGACATTTTATTTGATCTGTTAATTAACACTTACATGAAAAACAGGGCAGAGAGCACTCAGCAGAAGACTGTCTTCATTTTGCTTTATTTTTTTTCTTTCAGTTCACCATGTCCCACTATACCAGCTGGCTTGGATACATCATCATAATCTTGCTCTGTGTGTAAAATGTGGTTTACGCTTTCAGAGGACTGACTAAGTTTAGTGGTGTCCTTGTAACTTGATCTACAGCTCCTGCCATCAGATCAGACTCGGCTAGACTGTTTTCAGTAGACAAAACCACTGTAACTGAATGCTGCTTGAGTGCAGGCTCATTGGTAGAAGTGTCTTACACCATCTCAGGTGCTTCTTCCCCTTAGGAGGGTAGCTGGTTTTCCTGTGCCAAAATATGCATTACCTCTCAAAGTCAACCTTTGTATCAAGGCTTATGAAAAAAATTTGTCTGCAGAACACTAAGTCTGATTATATCCTGGCTTAAATATTAAAACTGCATCTCCTTGGCAGATGGGGTCCAGTAGGCACTCCGCACTTCAGTCTTCTGAGGCAAGACTTGTTAATGACATCAGAAGGCCTTGCTGCAGAGAAATGGATCAGAAAATATTATCAAGCCTTGAAGTTGAGCATACTAGCTTAGTTTCTTCTAGTGCAAGAGGCCATGAAAGTGCTCTCCAGGTCAGGAAGGATTCCCTGCCACTCCCCTGAAGGCTGCAGCTCCTGTGAAAGGGCATGAGATAGGCCCTAATAATCTGCTGTAGGTCCATGCATTTTTTTTCCTCTTCCAAGTCTCAAAATTAACTGATTGCCCAACTACTTTTAGATACATTTGTGTTGTATGTACTATATTGTATGAAGGGAAATATTAAGAAGAGTCTCCACACCCTTTAGATTAGACTTCCAAGATCCCTAAAAGGTATATATCAAAAGAATATTGGAAAATCCTTCTGAATATTGGGTAACTTCATTTGAAACATAGCTTGACATGCTCCTCAAACATTGCAGTCCTGCACTGCCCTACAGCTTCTTTTCTAGGACATGTGTGCATCAATTAGTGTGTATTGCTATCAGGTTGGATATTCTAATTGGTCATCTCACCACTGTTTAGAAGCAGGTTTTACTTCAGAAAGTTAATAAGATCTTGAGGTAAAATAGTCTTCAAAATAAGATGGTGACCTGGCTTGATGGATTCATCACTGGATCCATTGGATGAGTCTGGTAATGGGGATGTAAAGACTTTAGAAATGCTGTCCAAGTTGCTAAAGGAGTAACTTAGTTTTCTCTTTCATGTAGCAGAAATGTTAAGGGTCCTTTGTCCATGGATGTCACTCCTAAAGGGTAGCTTCTTAAGCTCACATTGTGTGCTTTTCTGTCTCACACACCCAGTGCAGGTAAACAACACAAATAAGCAAGTTTACTTATCTGTTGGTGGGATTTCTTTTGTTTGGTTTGGGTTGATTTTTTTGTTTTGTTTCCCCAGTCCTTCTGGGTTTTTTTACCTTGTTGTGGAATGGGATTAAGTATCTCCTAGCTAAAGTTTCACTGCTGGTGTTGATTTGCCTCTGGATTATCAAAAGCGATGTGATCAATTTCTTTTCCATGTTGTTCCTGTCCTGACAGTGTGGTTCCACGCGAGCTTAACATGGAGCTGATGTGGCCCCATCTTCCCAGTGCTGGGTGTTCCCGTTCCTCCTTTGGCCTGTGCTGATGCTTGGGAAACTGTCTGGGGGTACACGTGCTCCAGGAGCTGGAGGTTACCCTGGCAGAAGAGTTGCTAGGTTTTGTCTTGCTTGCCTTCCTGTGTTGGTTGGCTGTCCGTCCTGCTGCCCCAGTGGTAGTGCGGTTGTAAGTGGGTGCGGGCATGGGAGCAATGTTCAGTCGGCTTCAGCAGCCATCGTGCCACATGTGGACTCTTCCAGAGTTATTTTAGGTATGTGATGGGCAAGGACAAAATTCCCATTTCATAAACTCTGAGCGAAAGAATGAGTTGGGATTCAGAGCCTGGTCCCAATTAGCTGTGTGTATGCTTTCCTTCTGTAGAAAAAAACCTCAGCTGGCCTAGAAGACTGGTTGTTTGATCGTGAGTGTCAGAGACACTTAGTGCTATAATCTGGTCGCTCTTTTGTGAGTAAACCTTGCCTCTTGCTGCTGTTCTCCTCGTCTGGAGGCAAGCCTCAGGCTTCCAGATTGTAGTCTGCAGACTGTAGAAACAGCCCTTACCCCTCAGTTTTGAAGTTTGATATTAAAGCATTTTCCAGTTCTTGTACTCCTGCAAACATCTGAGAAGCTCCATGTGCTTGACACGATCCTGAACCGTAAGTTGTTTCATGTCTCTTCTCCTGCCTTTCATCAGGCTGGTTGAAAAATGATCTAGCTGCATCATTTATAAGTGCAATAAAAACTCCTGCCAGTTTCCTTTGCCAGAAGTTTCGCTTTCTGGGTGTGTTCCTGTTCTTGTTTGGTTAGTTCAATTAATGATCACCATCAGCATTTTGTTTTCTTTTTGTTTTACTGAGGGGTTTTGAGCAAACTGTGAGTGCCATGGCATTCAGCAGCCGCACCCCATAGCTGCCTGCATCTCCAGGTGCCGGCAGGATGTCGTGGGTGAGCTGGGAACGCTCACGGGGAGCTCTGTGCTGGCAGGTCGGAAGATCTCATGAAATAAGTCAAAAAAGATTGGCAAGGTTAAACTGATCACGTCCTGGGGAAAGAGCAATGGCTGGCAAGAAATGTCGAAAGAACTCTCTCAGTGTGAAGGGCAGTGTTTAAATGTGTCCAGGAGGCTGCAGGAGGAATAGCCTTTCTCCTTTCCCCCTCCCATAATTGCTTTTCTTCAAAAGCACAGTTTTGTGTTAGGTTTCACGGGTGAGGGACGTTAACCATTTTATTATGACAAGATAGGAAATGTTTTACTCTTTTGCTTGGTTGGGCTGACTGTAGCTTCTAGTACTATACCAAATGACAAGTAAAAATGAGTAAATGTAAGAGGATTTTAGGAAAAACTTTTTTTTTTTTTTTTCCTTTTTTTCTCTCCCCTCCCCTTAGTTCCACCTGTGGTTCACTGCAGCAGCTTTTAGTTGGCTTGTCTCAATTTTCACTGGGGCTGCGGGGAGGGTTCGGTTTTGTCATAGCAATTAATGGAGATGATATGGGCAGACTGTCCTGAATTAGCCCTGGAAAATCTTGTTTGTGTGTTTGGGATGAGTCAGGAAGGAAAGTGCCAGGTTGAAATAACTGTGCCAATTCTGAGTGAAATGGAACAAAGGCAGGAAGGTCCTGTTCTTCTGCACCTGCATGCCTGACTGGGCTGAGGTCTTCAGGCCCAGGGAGAGGAGGAAGCATGTTAGCTGAGTTTGGGTTATAAGACCTCATTTAATGCTGTGAAGGTATTTGTTTTTCTGAAATGTTTTGACTGACTTCTCAGGGGAGGACCAGTGCATTACTTCTTTTTAACTTTTAAATAAAAAGTATCTGTGATTCCATGTGATAGTGAACTCCACACTTCCGTATGACACTACTGCTGTGATTAAAAAAAAAAAAAAAAAAAAATTGGGAGCAAGCTTACTTTAACATGGACAGGTTTTACAACAGGTTAGTGTCACCATATGAAAATTACAAATATTCTGAAGAACCTTGTGTATGAACTTTTGAAACTCATGTTAGCTGTGTATGGTGCTGCACTGGTAGATCATGGGCTCTGTTGTCTGTCCTAGATTGCTTCAAGTACAGAGCTGTAAACATTGCATCCTGTGTAGTTTGGATGTGAAAAACAATTTTGTCTTGAATTTGGCAAACTTATTTGTGATATGTCTCACAAAGCTGTGTTGAGCACTTAAAAAACAAACACTAAAAAAACCCTACCAAACAAAAGACCCCACCAAAATGTCTAAGAGGCTTAGATACCATAGTAACAAGCACAGAATAAGATTTACTCAATGCTCAGCATAAGTTTACCTATCACCAGCATATATGTATGCTTTTCAAAAGGAATCTTTATTGTGTATTGACATTAAGGGATTGTATTTCACCTTGCAATAGAAATGTTTTACTATTAGCTTTGAATTTTTTTGAAATACAGAATATTGGGAAGAAAAGGAAAGAAATACTAAGAGATACTATATATATATATATATATATATGAATCCAGTTTGGATTTTTTTAAAAGAGTTTTTATATAAAATGGTTTTCAGAGTAACAGCATCAGTTAATGAAATGTTTCCATACGCTTGACTGAGGTCAGCTTTATTCAAAATCATTGTTTCTTATTGCTGATAGCTTCAAGCTCTTTCAAAAGTTCATGCTTGGGATTCCTACATACTATGTAAATCTGATATAAACAGGAAGGTGCACATGCATGCGTTTCATTATTTTCTTTGTGCCCTTCTGGAAAGCCTGTGTGAGTAGGCTCAGGGTATGGGTACAGGTTAAAGACAAATGTCACCATTTTCTCTGATTCTTTCCTGTCTCTGCCATGCGTTGATCTTGGTATCTGATTTAAAATCTGTATATACTTTTTCCTTCACTCTGTGTGTGTGTTTGTTTCTTGCGATTTTCTGAGCTGAGTCCTGCATATTACCCTTTTTCAGTGGAGTAGGTTGATTGCTTTGGGTTTTGGTTGGCTTTTTTAATAACAAAGTTTCTATCATGTATTCCCAATCTAGTATGCATTTAGTTGCTGATAAGAAATTATGAAAAGAATCATGTGTGCATACATTCAGTCTTTTTAATTACCCTGTCCAAATCACTTTTTCACGTGTCTGAGAGATGAAAAATTAGAGTAGATGGTGCTCTATTAATGTTTTGATTGAGATCAGAGGTGCTTTAGTAATTGTAGTATGATGCAATGGGTGCGTGTGGCAAGAGTAAGCTGTGGTTTTGTGCAGATGTGAGGCTTACCTGGAAGAGGAGTGAATCCCCTTCTTCTGGCAGTAGCTGATGGATCAGGTACTATCATCTTGTGCAGTTCAGAGTTGCACCATGCTTCGTACCTGTAAACCTGGACCTCTGGATGCCCTTGATACATGATGCAGAACAAGCTGATCCGAATATTTCTGTTGGTTTCTGTATTGAGATTTACCGAGATCTTTCAAAAAATTGGACTCTTCTAGTTTAGTTTGATTGTTACTTCAGCAAAAGAAGTTTACTTGCTTGATGTGGTTTGCTAGAAGCTCCTAGGTCCTAAAGGAATAGTTGCAGACAGCAAGCAGTTAAAACCTGAAAACAGCTGGACATCCAGGACATAACTTCTCATCTTTCTCCCCTTTCCTTCTCCTGTATTGTCAATCAAAGCTGTTGCAGATCCGAGCTGTTTAGAAGACTGTCTTCTAAACCCTTCAGACTCCCTCTGTCTGGGCTAGCTATTTTGATTACCTTGCAAAATATGACAGCTGTTACAAATGTTCATGTGTATGGCACGTGCTTGAAAATATTTGGAGTTATGAATATAAAAATTGGCTGCAAGAAACTTAAGTTCGGAACGGGAGACAATATTGAGAGAGGAAGTGTGATGATGTGCCTTTTCTAGCACCGCGTGTGCATACTTTACTTCCATGGGCTGACTGTACCAAGGAATTTGCCTTGTGGGAATTCAAGAAGGGGAAAATTCAGGACTAAGATGTTTGTTTAATCAAGTGAGGTGTATTTGTAGGTAGATTGATGTGTGGAAGTTACCCTGTTACTTAGAAGGACCATAGAGGCATTTGGTGGTGTTTGATTGAGAAAGACTGTGTGGTTTGGTGGCCGGAATGGTTTTGAGGACTTTTTAAGACTAAGCTGTAAGAGCAGTTAATATATGTGATGATATAAGTTTAATTACAGTGTATAATCTGTGAGAATACTACTCCAGTGGCTAGCTAAGTGGCTAAAGAATGCTGAACAGGTAAAGCAGTGGAACATAACTTTGTATCTACTTGGTAGAGTTAGTTCTTCACTTTCTCAAAGATAATGTGTCTGGGCATCAGGTCATCTTGCTTTTGCAAAGCTGCCTTGGGTAAACAAGAAAAATGATAGCTTTGAGTCTTGGGGAAGCAATGGGTCAGGTTAACTCTTGTGATTTTAGTACCATTGACTTTCTGTAGTAACTAATGGAATGTGTCAGAAATAAACCTACTTAGAAGTAGTAAGTGTTAAATGAGCTCTCTTCAGTTGCAATCTAAAATTGAATGCTAGAATTACTTCCTTGAGATCTCTGAAAAGGTGGTAGATTTTGGTTTCATATGGGTTTTTTCTTGGTTTTTCTTCTCTTTTTTTTAAATACTTGACTAATGTGCTAAGTAGTATATTAGAGCAGCCATTTATGTGTTTCAGCTCTAAACTTTTGTTACTGCTGCACCTTTTTTGTTTAAAATTGCATTTTATTTTAAGAAATACCTGATTTTATGTATTGATTTGTAGACAATTTGTTTAACACTGACATAAACTGAACATACAGGGAGTCACGTTTGTGATGTACTAGCAAGGTAATGTTTCCCACTACATTATATATATATAAAGATACATTATCAAGGTATCTAGAGATATACCAGAATCCCTAATTAAAATCTTGTGTAGGAAATGCAGGTTATCTGGAATTGTTTTTAGATGGCAGTGAACTTCAAGGATAGTGTTGGGTTTTACAGCCTGCATGTTTCCAGCACCCTGAAAAATTTCTCAGAATTTAGAGATTGTTCTTCTGAAATGGTATTTTTAAATAGCCACATAGTAGCTGATGCATAATGAATTAACATATTGTAATGTACCAGAAAGATCTTAAAACTATGTAGCCTGTCTTTCTAGACAGTGTGGATATTGCATGCTTCTTTGGAATTCAGCTTTAGCATTGTTTGGAAATAATGTCTGAGATTACTGTTATTTGACCCAACTTGTTTGTTTTGGGGGTTGTTGGTTTGGTTTTTTTTAACATCTTAACCTTGTTATGTTTCAATTTAATTGAATGCTGATTTTTAGAAGTTGATGAATTTGTAGTTTAAATTCCTCTGTACTTTCCAAAAATAGCAAGCTGTTTATGTGCAAAAGAGAGGCCTATTGCAAGACTTAAGAAGAATAATTTGAATTTCGTTCAGTGCTGTTCAAATTCAGAAATTATATATATACACACATATATACGGCTCTCAAACTAAGAAGCTTGACCTTCTTTATGCATGTTTTCTGTCATCCTTGGGCATAGCTGGGGAGAATGGTTGACTGAAGATAATCTGTCTAAGAGGGAATAATTAAGAAACTATCTGGAGGGGCTTATTTTTTCTGTGCAAAAAGACCAAAATCCAGAATCGTCGTGACCATGAACCCTGTTACTTTTTTTTTCCTCTTCAGATTTGGTTCTGTGTTACATTTTCATTATGATTAAATAACTGCTTTCCCTGTTAAATCTGCATTAAAATGATCTATCCTGTGAAGCCATCTTTTGCTTTGCCTATGGCATTGGTTTTGGTTGCCTATCCAACTGTTTATCTAAAAGATCCCTTCAAGTATCTACTGGAAGTAGACTGATCCTATGAAGCATATGAAATTGGCAATTGATATTAGGGTTGCTAATGCTTCTGGTAGGCATTATATTTCAAGTAGTGAAGATGTAATTGTGTGCATAAATAGGCTCAAAGACCTAAAACTTGCTTGTATAGCATAGTGCTGTAGCTCTGGACGGAGTTCTAGGTACAGCTATAATATTCGTTATTAGCACCATACAAGTACTGATCTTGTGGGGTATTTTCTTAGGTGAGATTTTTATTTGGGCTCTGGTTTATCACATGTAGGACTAGTGTCCAATATTGAAGGAATGTTTCAAAGCCTCTTTGCCTGGAGCTGTCCTTCTGATCCTCTTTCCAAGTCTACAGAAACTATTTTAATTATGTGCTTCTAAAGGATGAATACTATTGCTAGCATGGTATTTCGTCATTGAATGCATTTGTCTGATATACAGAATCTAAACATGCCTGGCTTGCTTGGTTCTGCAGTAATTTGGAAAATGGTTTAGCAGTGTGGGTAAAGTAGTATTTTGCAGAGAGACTCAGGTAATGAAAAGACAAACAGAAAATTATATTTAGGACCGTTTTCTTGGCCATAGTGAATAATTAATAATGCTGGAGGTGATGTAAGCAGAGTTGTGCTACATTTGGGAAGAACATTCTGGTTGTGGTACACTCCTTGTTTTTTCCGGTTGTGTTGCAGCTGTTTGCTAGTTTTCCCAATTCTACTAGTGCTTATGTCCTGAAATAACTCTGCTCGGCTCAGTGGGACTATCTGTAAGCCTGAGTGTTTACAGGAGGGGATTGACTATAATAAATGCACACTGAAGTTGGAAGCACTGCTTTAAATTCCATTTTGTATAAGAAAATAATTACTTGCCTAAGGAATGATGGGTGAAATCAGCATAGGCAAACCTTAGGCTGGGTATTGGGAGAAACAGTGAAACCTCCCAGTGCCTTCTGACTCTGCTTTCAGCTTAAGGTCAAAGATCTAGAAACCTTTGGTCTGTAAAGAAACAGGCTCAGTTAGTACTCTGGACAAAGATTTCAAGATACCACGTTTTGATTGAAGCAGCGAATAATGGGAAAATACTAAGGTGTCTTTTGAGTTTTGTTGGTGCTTTGTGCTTAGCAGGAACTGAGTGAGCATGCCTTTCTGTTACAAAATCTAAAAAGTGGTCTGAGAAGACACTGTTTCTACGTACAGTATTTGCTTGCCTTAAAATCTCTAACTTAAAAGATTAGAGGCTAAATTTTACCTGTTAAACTTTTGTACCCATCTGCCACTAATGTTAGAAAGCATTTGAAATACTGAAACACTTAACACCCCTCTGGCATCTTCTGTTACTTTGGTTTCTTCTTGGAACATTTCCAGGCCCCATCTGCATCTTGCCCCTTATATATACTTGGAAGTTAAAAGAGTACAGAAGCACTGCAGATTTCAGTGACTAACATTTAATGTGGGATGATGTGTTGGCATGCATTAAAAATAACATCCTTTTAGTTCTTCAGACTTTTTGAGATTTCAAATATATTTATGAGATATCATGGAGTTTTCTTTTAAAAATAATAATCTATTCTTAAAATAAAAATGTAGATTGTTCATTACTTGAATGAGAACTGTGACTTACAAAAAGATGCAAACTGGCTTGGGGAACAAAGATTACTTGAAAAAATATTTTTCTCAATGTTATTAGAGTGAAGAAAGTAAAGAAAAAAATAGAGTGAAACCTTGTTTCCAAATACGCCAAAGTACAAATATTTTTTGTACTGTGTATTTTTAAAATATTAGATTTGGTTATGATTAGACAAGTTTATTTGCAACGTAGTGGTGTAGTGTATACTTTGGCATAGTGTATACTTTGGCATGTTAAAAAAAAAAAGTCTGTAATGGTTTGTTGATTACCGCTTAGGTGTCTCTAGTTTTACTTTTGAAGCTGGTAAAAATCTTTCTGCAGACTTTTTTCTTGAGACATGCATCAAACTCTGCCCAAAGACAGCATGTTCTGCTTAGGCTACCATCAAAAGTTGTCAGTTATATTGTAAAAGTAAATAAATTACCCCCCTCTAGACCTTTTTATGCTTCTAGTCATTCTGCTGCAGAATGTCTAAAATCCAAGTAGCTAAATTCCCAACTATTTTATCTGCCTTCTAGCACACCTCTGTGGATGGATACACTGAACCACACGTCCAGCCTATCAAGTCAAGTAGCAGACAAAACATCCCCCGATGTAGAAACTCCATTACATCTACCAATGAAGAGCATCCTCACATTGGAAATTATCGCTTACTGAAAACAATAGGAAAAGGAAATTTTGCCAAAGTGAAACTGGCAAGGCATGTGCTTACTGGAAGAGAGGTAAGCCTTTCAAAAAAAAAAAAGCCTGACTGTGTTTTATATTCTCTTTGGCTGTCTTTATGTTTTTCTACTGTTCTTTTACCTTTCTCTTCTGAATAAAAAAGCACATTTTTTTTGTCATCATAAAGGAAAATATAAAGATGCTGTTTCAGGATATAGGAAAAGTTACCTGAGGTGCCCCAAGTTTTCTCTCTCTGACCACTCACCCCTTTTTTAAAAATGTAACTTCTTGGTGAAGAGATCAAAAAGGGTTTTTTGTGCATCAAGGGGGATTTTGGGGCTGGGAGAGGGTCTGTTCATCCCAAAGCATTTCCAAAACCGTAGAGAAATTTGATAGATAGATTTCATTGATATTGAAATCTACTGATAGCTAGATCTTGTGTTTGGAGGGCCTGGTTTTGCAGTGGACAGGATAACGTTGTTCTGTCCAAACACTGACAGAAGTATAAAACTGATTCCTTATTGGTACCACCTGGTGGCAAAGTTCTGAGCTCCTGCTGGTAGATCCTGATAGGTGAGGAAATTCTGCTTGATGAAGTACATAAAAGCAGACGTATATGCATGTATTATAGGCACACCTATGCTTTTGCTTACAGAGATGTAATATATTTCTGTTCAAACATTTTTCTGAGTTTAATAATCCATGGTTGGTTGTTTTTCCCGAGGTTGCTGTGAAAATAATAGATAAAACCCAGCTTAATCCTACTAGTCTGCAAAAGGTAAGAATATACCATAACATCTGAAATTCTATAAACAGTTGAACTGTGATCTTTTATTTACTTGACAAAAATATTTGGTCCCTTTATCTTGCTAAACAAACATCTTTGTCTATATATGTCCTTGGCAGACAGTGGTATCCTGCTGTCTTTGCTATAATGCACATGCGCAATTTGTCTGAGGGCAGTTACTGTATGTGGTTCCTATCTAAGCATTGCTTCTTTGCTCTTCCTTCCTCCTCCAGCTTTACTCTTTACTGACAATAAAATTTGTATCTAATTAGGTACACAAGTAGTTTGTCTACTTAGTAAATTTAAGACATAATGGTGTAAAGGGTACTTTTCCTGGATTTTTCTTTCATGTAGTAATTGGGTTTTGTGGACTTAAAATGGCTTCAATTTTTTTTTTAACCTTTGTTTTTATATTCTTTCAACTTTAATAAAATATTTGTTAAACTCAAGGGACCTTTGGCAATTACTTTTTGTGTGTAGGATTGACAAAATGATTGAATATAATCAGAGCATTCTTGTTTGTTTGTGCTTGTAGATAGAAATTCAGAAGTCCTTCATAACCATTGTGATAAGTGTTTTAACAGAACCCTGGGGTTTTTTGTTTGGTTTGGGGTTTTGTACTATTTAACTATGTATATGTTTGGTTTTGGCTGAAGCACAGAAATGTTGTATTGTCCTACTGCAAGTTGTCCATTATAAAAATTTGGGACATTTTTTTGTTTATAAATACTAGACTGCTGCTGTCTGCAGCTGTAGAATGAGAGAAAGAGGCTAGGGCTTACTGCTGTTCCTTTATCTCTGGCTGCTGTTACATTTATTTTATTGTGTAACTTTGGTTATGGGGAGTTATAAAGAATTTTGCTTTGATTTCTTTTTCCTTTGATTTCTTTTAATTCTATTTATTTGCTTTAATTTCTCTTCTGTAGTATTTTTGTTTGGGTGTGGGTTCTTCAGGATGTTTTTTTTTTCGATTCAACCTGCTGTGCAGAGTCTATGCAAAAGCTTTGCTATCCTTAAGTCCTATATCCTATATTAAGCAAATCTCTTTGCTAATATTTGAGCTAGTGAAGAGAGACCCACAGAGGCAGTACGTGACAGAGCATATTGGGCAAATCCAGTGCTGCTCACATAGCTTGTTTCCTACCTAGCTTGGTATTTATACTTGGAAAGGTAGGTGAGTTTGTCGCATTGTTGAGCAATGAGAGGGTAAAAAACGTTAAAACTTTCTGGAAAACTAAGCATGAAAAACTTATTACTGGGATAATTGCTTTAATGATAAATAAGGTGTATTTCACACAAAAATATTCAATAATAATTCAGTAAATCATTTGAAGTATAAATGAATCTTCCAAGGCCTACAAAAGATGCTGTCACACTGCACAAGTAGTACACAAAATACTCATATAATAGGACATTGCTGCTGTTATTTGGTTTTTTGAGTGGGAAGCTGATAACAGGAGAAACATTTTTAGGTACAGTTAGAAGCAGGGTATAGCAGAACTAAGGATAGAAGTTAAATTTCGTGATTTAACTACAATTCTGTCCTTCTTCAATAACTTTTAGAAATACTTATCCCATGCATCTTCTGCTTACACTGGAAAGTGTGATAATTTGTTGGTTTAAAGTTTTCCTTTGTGAAGTCTTGATTGTCATTTTCAGAAAAAATAATCTTTGTTTTGAAGCTCTAAATGTCTTCAGCTTCCTACAGTTTTCTGAGAATTTTGAGTGAAACTGAATAGTGATTTCCTGAAAGCTTTTAAGTAGCTTAAGCACAGTTTTTGCAGTGTCACTCAAACAACTGTAGATTTTTTTTTTAAAGCAAATAAGGGTGGGAGGATGGTTCATCAGCATGCTTAGAATTACTTCTTTTGTTAGTATTTTGATAGGTCATTTGTGTATTCTAAATAAAATTTTAAAAATTCTTGTTCTATGAAATCAGTCATCTTTATTTTTCTTTCTGCACTGAACTATTACATAAAGTTTGTGATTCTTTATATACTGTATAGTATCACTGTAATGTGAATTTTTACAATTTTTTTATCAGGGTTATGCTGTACATAGGACTGCTAAGTAGACAATTTTTTCTTCAAGGCATAATATTGGGAATGGGAAGTGGTAATAGTAGTATTGTTTTAATAGGAACAGACACTTTTCTAATGAATGTTTATAGAGGAATACTGGAGTATGTTACTGTCACAAAAATACCACTCCTGAGTTTGAACCCATCTAAATTAACATAGTTGAGAAGACAGTCTCTAGAACTTCAAAGCTGGTAAATTGTACACAGGTCAGCAAAACTTTTAGGCCTTCAATCACTACTGATTATTATTGATCAAACAAGACAAATATGTAGTGATCTTAGGCACAGGGTTGTTCACAAAACCATCCCCTTTCCATTCACTATAATATAAAGGATACCAGGTGTGAGTAGGTTTTACCATAGTACTTGCTACTGACCTAATTAAGTAAACTGAGTTGAGCCATCATAGGGTCTCATGCACTGTTCTGCTTTGTAAACAGAAATATTTGAGCACATACTTCAGTTGCTGAAAGCGGCATACAAGCTAGGTCTGTAGTTAGTCACGGATGTGGAAGCAAGGCAGTGTTTAGTTTGTTCTTAGCCACTTTCCAATGTTATTTATGCTATATAGTTTGGATAGGGTACTTCTCAGACATAGTTATTTTAGCTTAAACCGTCAAATGTTAGGAGATAGACACGAGTAAGCTGACCTTGTGAATTTTTAATTTTGCATCCTTGTGCATGCAATGTGATAGTCTTATATTTCTTGCTTCAGGACCTCTACCTCTTTAAATAGACAAACAATGTTGAATTAAGGGCACTGCCTTTTATTTTGTTTTCAGTTTGTTCAGTATGTGGTTCCCATCTTACTCAGTGAGCACCTGTTCAGAAGACAGAGCTGGCTTTTTTGTGAACTTGCTATCTTGATAGTAGCATATTATGCTGACTTAGCTTTTTCCCCTGTCATGACTGTAGTTTGATCCCAAGTGTAAGTATTTGGGTTTCATCACAACTAGAATTATATCAAAATAGCTGTTCTATTTTGTGCATGTCTGCTACATTGAAAGTGTCTTCTTGGACTGGCTTCACTAGGGATGTTTCTGAAATAGCGTTCTGTTGCTCTTCTCTGCAAACTGCTAGTGGAACAGAAGGTGCCTTTTTTTCACTTAGCAAGGGGCATTTCACATTTTCCCGTTTTGGGGGTCAGCAGACTTCTTTTTATTCCTTAAACATACCTAAAGCCTCAAACTTAGGTTCTTTCTGTTGTTAAGAAAAGCAGAACAGAAATAAAGAAGTAGAGGATTTGGAACAATTTCAATATTACCTATTGAAAGCTATGCTTTTTTGCAACATCCCTTCTCGGTAATGATTTAGAAACTAGAGAAGCATTCAAGCACATCTTTCAAAGCAAGAAAAGGCCTTGGTTAACTGAAGATTTTTAGTTCGATTGCAGTGACTTAAAATAGTTAATCTTAATCATAGATGTCAACCTGACAGCAAGCAGAAGTGTTAGCAATGGTGTGACAGATCTTTGCACTTTCTGCAGTCTGTGCCCTTAAAAATGAAACTGGAAAAGCAAGAATCAAATTCTCAAGCCTTGTGCCTTTTCCATAGGTACAAGTTCTTCAAATTGAGTATGGTGCTGGCTGTCCTCTACTATAAGTGAAGCTATTGAAGCTACAACCTGTTTGCAACAAGATGCTTGTTCAAGAGCTTTTTTTTGAATGGTAGCACTTTGTTAAGAAGGAAGAGCGGTCCTATAAATGTGGGGTGGGGGGAGAGGATTCAGGGAGCACTTAGACCTTCTGAGAGAGAAGTACACTGCTGCTTAAGAAAATAGAGGTGTGTGTGAATTCTGAAAGTGCTATTTTTTGTCAGTAAAATAGATCATTATATAATCCTGCAGCTCGCCCTCTCGTGAAAGGAGAACTAATTTCACTGTTCTGTCCATATTTCTATAAAATTAACAAACTTGGCTTTGTAGGAAATAACTATGGTCTTGTTGCTTTAATACATCTCTTCCTTTGCGTATAGCGATATCCTGGGTGTTAGAGGGGTGTGGTGGCTGTTGTTTAAAGATATCTCTATTTGTAAATACATTGTTATTGCCACAACTAGTGTTAATGACCAGTGTGCTTCTGCAAGGAGAAAGGGCGGTGGATTTATCCCAAAGTAGTGCTCCACAGAATGCAGAGATGCAATGTAAAATAATGTATTCTAATACTTGAATACTGTTAATGCTTTTATTGAAGTGTTATCCATTGTTCAGAGATTTTCTAGATTGTTTCTCTCTTGTGAGAGAATATTGGAGGAGTGAACTTTGGCATTTTCTTAACTTGTATAAATGTTCATTTATAGTGGACCAAATAACATCCTGAATATACACCAGAACTCCAGGGAACAGTTCGTTTGCCAGATTTCCATCCCACTCCCCCTCTGCTCTTTTGAACATCTGTATTGAAATAACTTTCCCTGCTCTTTCTCCCCACTCTGTATTTGAGACACCCTTATACACCCCCTTGGACTGTATGGGCCAGGAGCTACACAAGGTATAATGTGGCTGTGTTTGTGGTCTCTACATAGTGCTGTTCCATTATTTCAGTTCTTTCAGCACTTTAAACAATTTCTTTCTTCCTGGGTTGGAAGGTATCTGTCACGCCAAGCAGCCTTAGCAAAGCTGCTTGACTTAGTTATGTAGCAGTATCATGGAACATGTAAGTTAAATCTGCCTAATTTGCAAGATGCCTATACCTGAGTTACTTCAGAAAAGGTCTGAAAATGTCAGTTTCCAGGTAAACAACTGCTGGAAACTTGTCAGAAGCTGGTAACAACTGCAAAACATGAACTCTGAGTAATGTGGATCTCCCCATGAAGAAGGCAACCTTGCGTGCTGTAGTTTCAGTAGTGGGCAGGTAGTTGGGAGAGGAATATTGTAGGGAGTACAACCACTTAGGGTTTTTTAATCTTTCCTCAGAGCAAGTAATTTAGTCAGCAGGTACCTGCAGGTAGATTCCAAGATTTCAACTATTCTTACAATTCTTATTCTGCCAATTTCTCTGTTTCCCTGCTCTCATATGTTTCTAGGGAGACTGACACCATCCCATCTGTAAAATAAAATAGCCAGTTTCTGTTCAGCTTATGCTTGACATGATTTGTGTGGATGAGCATCACCTAAGATAACTTCGGCTGCTTCAGCCTTGTCCAGTTCTTGCTCTAAGCATGCAAAGGCATTTCCACCAACATTAAAAGTGCCTTTGAGTCAAAATCCCCAAACAAACAAAAAGCCCTCCTCAGAGCTACTAACCAGCAAGAAAATACCCAGATTCACCTTGTGACTTTGAGTTCATTTATAATTTGCATTAGAATAGCTGCTTTCTTTCAAAAGGTTGAGACTTACTACTTTCTCTTGATACACTCATGGTGACTACCAGGACTGCTTACCTGCTTTTGTATGAGAACATATGCTTCACTTTTCTGAAAAATGTCTATTCAACAGGATATATAATACAAGATGTTGTAAAAAATTTTATTGGTGTTTGTACAGAATAAACCTAAGCCCATACTTTGGGTCTTGGTGATGTCTTCTGTTCAGAACCGGAGCAAGTAAGTGGTTCTTTTGTATAACAAAGTATCTGCGTCAGGCTAGAGGTCAGTAACGTTGTGTCTTGAGGAAAATAGAGTTTTATGTCTGTTTCCTAATAGGCTTTTTCCTTTATGGAAGGAAAAATTACATATTATGTGGAACAAAATTTCATGCCACTGTGAAATCCATTTGAATCTTAAACCAATTAGTAAACTTCTAAATCCTGTGAGAATATTAAATAATCCACCTTTCCCCCCCCAATTACTATGTGCTTCATGTTACAAGTAAAATTGTTTTTCTTAATGATCTTCTTTCTATATTTAAAATTATTTTATTATAGAAGACATGCATTCATTGCCATAACTTTTATTACTGGCATTAATACTGTTAAGTTATGAAATATCTTTCCAATCTTCTGGCAGGAATTACAGTTTTCCACATACCTGCTTAGAAGCTGTTCTGAAGCTGTACCATCTATTGGTTTAGATTTGTTAGCTTCTGACTAATTGATACCGATTTAGCTGGGAAACTTTCTTGTGCAACAAATTCGAATACTTAAAAAAAATGCACAAAGAACAGTCTAATATGTTTTTTCACAGGAATAACTGACTTTATGAGGAAACAAGAATATTTGCTAAAGTTAATTCCAGTGCATAGTATTGCATACCCGTGTTTCACATTTTGAACACAAGCAAACTGCATCATACTGTTCGTGTTTTCTCAAAGAAATGCTTTTATAGTCTTTGCTTCCTTCTGAAATTGTTTTAATGGCAATTATAAGGCAAGTGGATAGTAACTAGCTTGAAATACTTACGTAAAGTAAATGTAGAACTGCAATAATATTGATCAAAACCTGAATTACAGTAAGATGTTGCTCTGTAGTCTTAACTTGTAGAATAAATGCAGAATTTTAGAAATGTTATGACTAGGTTGCACAAATGGAGTAAAAAAGTCAGTGTTATCTAAGCAGAAGAATTTTAATTTCTCTTAACTTGTTGCCTCAGCCATCATAAAATAGAAACTAAAGTGCTACTCTTTGAGGAGGTGTTCAGTCTCTGGCTTTCATCATTGTACCCTTTTGCAAAGATAGCATCTGAACAAATGGGACTAATTTTGAAAATGGAGGGAGAGATGTCCTCTGAGACATTAGACGAGCAAAACAGCAACAACGCACTTCTGTGTTGAGCCAAGTTTCTCTATAAGGAGGACTATAGTGCTAAGATGTTTCCAAAATGTCTAAGCATTATGCTGAAGCCAGTGAGCTTTTCTTCCTTCATTTCAGCATCGTGCTTCAGCCCAATATGGGATTAAAGAGCGTGTAGCACAGTAAATAGATTTGGCGATGGGGATTGCTGTTCACTTGAAGTAAAGCAGTGCAAGCTTATCAGTATTGACAGCCTCAAGTATAGAATAACAGAACTATGTAGCCATTTTGGATTCCTTTTGTTTGCTTTCTTCCCTTTGAGCCCCTAGGTTAGTCTTGCTTCACCTCTTATTCAATCAATAAACCCATGAATACTAGAAATTTAAGAGCAAAGATCTCTTGTTTCTGGTTTAAAAAAAAAAAAGTAAACCCACCATTGTCTTAAGTATATACACTTAGGGCTGTAAGTTTGTCCAGTTGTTTTTAATTATGTGACTCAGGATCATAAAGCAGACTTTCATCAATCATAAACCTTCAGGCCTTCCCAGAGGGAGAGGGGACATCACTGCTTGTGACCCAGCGTGAAATTTGGTAGTTGTGAGGAAAGTGAACTTGCCTGCTTCAGCTTCACAGAGTGGCAGGACTGGGGTACGTCAGGATTCCTGATAATCTAATTGCATTTTAACATCTGTGTGTTCGACTTTTCTGTAGTACTACACCTTGTATTTACACCCACAGTTATGTATGTATTCAGGGTAGTTAGCTGAGCTTGCTAGTCACCAAAGAAATTGGAGCAAAGACATAACAAAAACTTGTGTGAATAATCCATTGGTTTTGGTCAGTGTGAAACTCCAGAAAGGGCTATAAAACTTACCTGTGTCTGTGTAAAGCTTAAAAATTAGCCTGGTTTTGATGTAGCTGGTAGTGGTTATTTTTATATAATGTACAAGATGTAGATTATGTTTTCTGGAGTTCACTGCACTATTTATGATTTATGCTAATGCTATTTTCTGTGGCTTATCCTGCTCCTTTTTGCCATCTAAAATTGCATATCTTTTGTACCTTTTCCCTAATAAACACACTCTAAGAAAATTGTCTTGCTTCCTTGACAGTTGTTTCGAGAAGTACGAATAATGAAGATACTGAATCATCCCAATATTGGTAGGAGCCCTGCATTTCTGCAAACTTTTCTTTTTATTATACTGTTCACATTTTACTCTGGCTTTATTTGAATGTACTTCACTGCTATGCTTTTTTTCATTAAACTTTTTTGAGATAATAGGACAGTGAGCATTTGGTAAATGCTTCATTGTCTCACCTCCTTTATTGACTTTGCTTGAAACAAGAATTTTTCTCTGAGGAGATAAACTGCTCAGTCCAGGAAAGCCTTAATACAAAGTAGGCGATGCTGAGCACTTTAGTCTATTGAGGGCCCCAGCTCCCCTCTTCCATTGAAATTACTCTTGAGGCTAAAAAGCATGAGTTTCTTAGGTGAAAGTAGCAAAACTCCATTAGTTCAGTGTAGGAAAGACTCCCACTGACTGATATTTCCAGAAAATTACAATTACAAAGTATGTAATTTTCCCTTTCTGCTTTAGTTCTTTCACCTGCCCCACAGCTTCAGGGCCCTACTTTGTGATGACAATTCTTCTGGCTGAGGAGGGCTGGACAGTCTTGTTCCAGAGACAGTTAATGGTCCTGAATTGGCCAGAGGGCTTGTTGCATACAAGGTATGGTTGAGGTGTACAAGTTATTACATGCTAGGCACTCCCTTCTCATCCCTTCAATTGTTTGTTGCTTTTCCAGCATTCTTAGCTTCTGCTGGTTTTTGTTTTCTTGGGCGGGGGGGGGAGGTGTTTTAAATGAGTGGTTACTATTACAATCTGAGGACAGTCTTCCAGACTTGATGTTTGTGGTATCCACTCGGTTTTTAGTTGGTCAGAATCTCAGATTTCTAACTGGGAGCAGTTTACTAGCAAAACAGGGAAGGTTTGTATGATCTTAAAGATGTCTGTGTCAAATTAAACACTAATTTCAGCATGAACTTGTTTGTACACTGTGCATAAACTTCTGAGAAAATTATGAATTAATATGCTTTATTATCAACCGTGATTTAGAAGTTAATTTTGCTTTTTTCCCCCTCAAAAGAATGCTAACCTAAAGGACACAAAGTTTTTGTATGGTTTAGTGTTATCACTGGCCATGAATTATACTCACTTCATGAGTATAATTTTTTATTCGTGCTGTGCTTTTGCTCCCTGCTGCAATATGTCATTCATTTTTCTTGCAGTAAAATTATTTGAAGTTATTGAAACTGAAAAGACATTGTATTTGGTAATGGAATATGCCAGTGGGGGTAAGTGGATTCTTAATTCTGCTTTAAGGATTAACTGAAATATGGAAAGCCATACCGGTTGCATGCCTAGGAAGAATTCAAGGATTTTATGGTTAATGGGTTATTCCAATCTGGCCTTCACAACAGTCCTAGCAGACCTCCCAGGGCAGACTTTCCTGCTTGCATCACATTCTGTTAAGTAACCCATTCTGAGGTTTCTGCTGGAATATCAGGAGATAATCTGGTGCCGATTCTGGCAAAAACTTGATTCAGTATTTATCTGCTATATTTAGGCAAGCAGTGGTGCCTCCTTTTATCTTGAAAATGTGTACCAAAGCACTTGGAGAGACAGGTCTGGGGGATGGGAATAAGGAACACGGGAAAGGGGACCAGCAGGATCATGAGTGAGAGGAATAGTGGGTGGCTGCTTGAGAAGCTGCTTAGCATCTGAATGGGGAATGTTTGAATGTGGGAAGGGAATCTAGCACAGGGTTAGTGACCAGCTAGGAAAGGTTGCTTGTCAGACAGTGCAAAGATGAGGATCTGAAAGGCACTTGAGCAGCTTTATTAGAAAGACAACAAGATGATAAAACCTGAAGTAATACAGATACTGTTAAGTGAAGCTGCTAGAGATATGTGAAACAAATCTGGTACATAAGAAGTTGCCTGTTTCCCAGTGTGTCTTATGTGCCATATGAATGTTTTTATGAAACAAAAAAAAATTACTTTAATCATTAGTGTTTCTTAAGTGAATTTATTTTAAAAATTGAAGAAGCCTTAGTATGAAGGGTTCCATTTTTGTATTTCTTGACTATTACATGTCTGAAAAATGAAATCCAATGCAAACAGTAAAAAGGAATTTTTCCTGGCTGCTTCTATTTCCTTTCCCTTCAAGAAGGGGTGTGGGGTGGGTGTGGGTGTTGTCTTCAAGCATGATTTGATTGTGCGTGACAGTCGAAAATAAAACCTGGGCAATATGACTGACATTTTTTCCTTGTTATGGTCAGGAGAAGTGTTTGACTACCTAGTTGCACATGGAAGGATGAAAGAGAAAGAGGCTCGTGCAAAATTCAGGCAGGTATGAAATTAACATTTATTCTTTTTTTTGTTTGTTTCTATTTATGGTGTTTTCAGATAGCCATGAGTGTGAGCATACTTCTTTTACTTTAAAAAAATATTCATTGTTGTGATAATGTTTATTAAAGCTGGAGTGGAAAAAAATCCCTAAAGAGAAAAATATCTGCTTCCTACGTACTGTCTAAAAATAGTAAGACTGTTTTACATTCTTTTTTAGTGGATGTTCCTAAGAGCCACATTTTTGTATTGTGACTCACTTGAGGTTTTAGTCCTTTTCTGAATATGTTAGAATTTAATGGATGTATATAGAGATGTTGATATGATAATATGTATTGCTGTGTCATGTCACAGTGTTTTGTATGAAGGGTATTCTGTAACAGGTTTTTATATTCTTATATGTATTTATATTACAAACTTTCTCATCTTAATCTTTCTTACCCTGTTTTTAGTGATTATTTTGTGAAGAGCTTTAATTAGATAAACAAAATTTTGTATTTTTCAGAAATAAGATATATAGTTAACATGTAAAGAAACTGCTTTTAACTTGCTGATTCAGACTTGGGTTTCATTACAGATACGTGAAAGATGTATATGAAAGTGTTGAATGAACTATTCTGTTAGGGATGAATTGCAGAATATGGTGCAGATATTTCAGAAGATAAAACCTGAGATGGTACATCCAGCTATTGGGTTGGGGAGTGGAATAATTCTCTTTTATAGTTATTGCTGTTGGGTGATCTGCATTTAGGAATAGATGTCTCTCCTATTACCTTGGGGAGTACGTATTAAACTTTTTTTAATAAGAAAAGTAGCTGCTTTTAGGGACTTTTAGTTTTAGTATTTGAGCTTTAAACATGAATATTTGCTAAAACAAAAGCTTTATTTATTAATTTCTTATGTTCCACTGAATCATATCAGGAGCCAAAATTACTAAATTGTATACAAAAACTTATACTGAGATTGAAATAATATTTCACTGATCATCTTGGTGTTTCAGATTGTATCTGCTGTGCAGTACTGTCATCAGAAATGCATAGTTCATCGTGATCTTAAGGTAGGGTGTTACTTATTTTTCATTTTGCTGATTGACAGTATAGACTTAATTTCATTCAATATACTTGTCCTTGCCACTGTCTCCGAATGCCTCAAAAATGTGAATGAGGGAACTATCACTTGCATTTTATTCTCAATTTTCTGAAGCAGAAAAATAATGTAGCTTGCCTGCTAGAACAGGAGAGAGACAAGAATAGAACATGTGTTACTTTCATTACAGTTTTGGCTTTAAGAAAAAGACATGCTCTCCAAAGAATTACATCTGCTGGCATGCAGATACCTACACACTGAAGCTGCAGAAGTTCAATGATACCAGTCAGCACTACTTAATTAAAATATTTTCAGTTAAAATATATTGCAAGATATATAAAACAGTCTTTCCTTAGTGATTCATAAGGAATATATTAGGTTTTTAATCCATTTGAACTTCTGGTTTATACTCTAGTGTTTAATTCAGGCAGAAAAATAAATTGAAGGTAAACAGAAATTAGTTAAACTTCCTTTTTTTTATGTTTTCTAGTCATCTATCTGCATAAACATACCAGACCATGTTAGAGTTCAGCAATTGCAGGTACAATCTAAGCATTCAGTCTGTAGTTGTCTTTGTGCCAAGTTTAGATATCATGGGACTTGGACACAAGATCTTCACCCACTTAAAAGTTGGCTTGTGCTCTTGCTTTGATATCTTTGTACGTTTACAAAGAAAACACTGGTGTATGTTCTTTTTTACTAATATATATAAATACTTGTGAAAAGCTGAGGTTGAATAATTCCTAAGGGTTTTTTTCACCAGTATCTTTTGTCTTAACTTTCTTGTAATACACTGCAGCATGCTCTCAACCTCTTTCTTACAAATCTGTTCCCTAATACCTGTCAATCTGCCAGCTCCTGCATGTGCATAGGGTGCTGGATAACACATCCTTTTCTGCTGAGTCCTCCCTGCCCCAGGACCATTGTCATCTGATGATGGAGGTGCCTGGCCAGCACTCTGAAGTCAGAATACAAGGAAGGAAAGGGCTGAATCTCGTTGAAATCTTGATTAAAAAAAATTCTTCCCCATCTTCCGTGGTGGTTTGGAGCCCATGAATGTTTTGTCAAGCTCCCTGGAGCTTACTGCAGCCACTGTTATTGAGCTTTCCAGAGGACTGCACCTAGGGACCTGTTGTCTTGGCTGGACAAGCTGCTTTCACTGGTTGTCTCAGCCCTATACTTGACTGGGAGTAGGGAGCCAGCCATCTCCTTGTGCTTCTCTGGCCCTGGTGTGCTCAGCCCAGCTATATTACTGAGTCTTACTGCATTAACCCCTGCAGTTATTTAGCATCCTGCATCTTGCTCTTTCTCACAGAGCCCATTACAGCCTCCAGCCTTCATTCATGTCTTAGTTCCATAGCACGCATGCAGCTCACTGCATTGCTCACAGGGCTATCCAAAACTGCTTCGCAGTGTTCATGCGGGATCCCTTTTACCATCTGTCACAAGTACTCTGCTGCTGATCTCCTTCCTATTTGCAAGACAGGCAGGCAGGCTCCAAAATAATTTCTTTGTTTGCTTTTCTCTCTCCATCTTCTCTTGGATGGAGTTATGTTAGACTCATTTGAAAAGTTCAGTGTTAGGTGTGACTGAGAGCCAGTCAGCCTAGCCAATAAAAAATACGTTTCCCAGAGAAAAAGGGGCTAAATGTATGGCTTTGAGGAGGTGTTCTCACTTCGTCTGTTCTTTCCAAATGTTACGTGTCATCTCTGTTTCACTTAAAACTCTTCTCATGGAGCTGCAGAGAAGGAAGAAGCAACTTTAAAGTTGTGTCTGCATTCACATCTGCTTCTGTTGACTTCCTCCATGGTATCAGCACGCTGACCAATTGACATTGTTAGCACAGCAAGGCAGAGGTCTAGTGCCCCTTTGGAGATTTTTTTTTTAAGCCTTTTTGGCTTTAATAACAGAAAGGGTAAACTCCATCAAATACAAGTTACTTCAGACTAAACTAGGAAGGCATGTAAGAAAATGTGCATGTTTGTCCAGGCTATTCTGGCAAAAGGGGAGGGAATGCAAGGCCAGTGGGTACTTAAATGGTCTCCTTTTAATTTTCTGTGATTATAAACAGCTTGCACAGAAAGGGCTATAACCAATTCCAACTTTGCTCATCCTGTGAGGCACAAAACTTACCTTGCCTTTTCAGTGACTGTTAATACTTTTTGCTCTGAACATGTAACCAACAAGAGCATAGTCTTTCTATTTGGCATGTTAAAAATGTTGTTTTGGTGTTTTTGTCTGAAGTAAGGAACCTAAAAACGTGGGGTACTTGGGTAGCAGAGTACTCTTGAACTAGGAGGACTATTGTAATCGCAGAGCAGCTGCGCTGACAGTGATGTTTTCACCACAAGGAAAATGAAGTCTTTGTGCAGTCATGTAGAAGGCTGTCAAATCTGGAAAATATCTCTGTGAGTCTGTCTGCAGGCACATCAGCTGGAACCAGCTGAGATTACAGGTCATGAATTGGGAAAATAAAATATTTTCCAGGATAGTTAGTTTGTAAAAATGGTCTCTATTTTACTCCTGATAAAGGCTAAATTCTGTTGCGCAGCTATTGGCTTGATATACTGGTAGTTAATTGTTTCCTGTTCTGTTCACTGAGTGCAAGTGAAATTATTAAAACATAAAACCAACAAACGAACCCAAACAAGCTCATGTTTACCCTTTTAATCAAAGCAACTAACAAATTGATTGCTGCTTCTCTGATCCTGAACTAAGTTGTTTTTTTTTTTTTATTTTCTGGGCTCAATTCTGAGGACAGCATCCTATGAGATGTCTGTGTTTGCTATAAAACTGATGTTTGGCAATTAGGTGAATCCTTTGCTCTGGCTAATGTCAGTCCTCCTGTTGAAAAAGTATTCCTGCACTGCTCAGTGCTGCTCTTGTGTTGCTGATATGCAGATCAGGAGTCAGGACCCAGTTAAGCGAGTAAACATTGCCCGGTTCTGCTGCACTCCTTGCACAGTATTGTTGCATTTTGAGAAATGTACTTTATTTTTTTTCCAGTCATGGATTAGTATTTCTCTAACCTTGCTCTTTTAATGTTCTGACCTACCTGTGATACTAAGTATAAGATGCTGTTTACTGACTCTCCCAGGTTCCTGAATACTTGCATTTAGGTATATGTGATGCATTGCATTCACAGGATGATTGCTGCACAGGCATTAATATTCTTAGATGTATAATACATGTGCTTTTTTAATATTTAGTAGCAGAGTGTTAAACACCTTTGTGTTGTTATTGCTAAAGCAAACTCTAATAATAAAGGAGAGAGTATGTTTTGGTACAGAATGCTAAGATACAGCACGTAGCTTATGCACGTAGCTTACATCTTGTAAGCAGAAGAGATCTTCTTTTAAAGTCTTAAATCCCTTCTAACGTTTACCCCACCAAAGTGGTACATGATGTCTGGGATTAGATTTACGCTCCTTGGCATCAGAAGTTGGCATGAACCTGTCAAAAGCTGAAACTGCTATTCTGAGATGTCTAGATACTTCAGCCTAAAGCTGAACCAAGTTATTTCTTCCAGAAAAGAAAATCTTCATAGTTGATTCACTAGCTGACTTTCAAGTCTGTTTAGCTGCTTTTAACAGTTACATTTTCCTGAGTAAACATAGTTGATTTTCAATCTTTGTAATGTATTCAGGGGGATTAGTTTCTTTTGTTCTGCAAGATACAGATGGTGAACCATTTTAGAAAAAGAAACATTTTTGCATTTATTGATAAATGATACAGTGTAATATATTGATTTTATTCTGATACATAAATTGTCCTTTTCCTGTTTTATTTTTCTCTTAGGCAGAAAACCTTCTACTTGATGCAGACATGAACATTAAAATTGCAGACTTTGGTTTTAGTAACGAATTTACAGTTGGTAATAAACTGGACACGTTTTGTGGAAGCCCCCCTTATGCCGCTCCTGAACTTTTCCAAGGAAAGAAATACGATGGTCCTGAAGTGGATGTGTGGAGCCTTGGGGTGATTTTGTACACACTAGTAAGCGGATCATTGCCATTTGATGGTCAGAATCTAAAGGTACAGTTATAATATGAAAGCTTGGCTTTTACTCTCTTTAAATCTTCTATGTCATTAGTAGGCTCACCTTTTAAAACTTTGTTTTAAAGGAACTGAGGGAGCGAGTACTGAGGGGGAAGTACCGCATTCCATTCTATATGTCCACAGACTGTGAAAATCTACTGAAGAAGCTGCTAGTACTGAATCCAATAAAACGAGGCAGCTTGGAAGTAAGTGGGGAAAAAAAATGAATCCATCATGGAAAAAGGGGGTTTCAGATTAAGAAAGAATAAAATACAATAATTGCTTAAGACTTCTTTATTTTTCATGATAGTTACTTTCTTCCTGTTTTAAGGTCCCAAAAGTCTTGTCAAAAAAAAAAAAAAAAAAGATGAAATGTCCCAGAAACAGTGCAGCTTGAAAATAGAAAGTGCTAATGAATGAAAGTCTAACCTTAATTGTAGCTGACTACAGACTATCATTTAAGAGCATTTCAAAGTGCAAACTGCTCCTGTTTGTTTTGGTCAGATAATGGAGCTAGTTCAAAACTGTGTAGAAAGCGGGACAAGATTGTACATATCTTCTGCTTGGAGTTTGTCAGGAAAACAAAAACAACAGCAGACAGTACCATAAGCATTTTTGACTTAGCTAACCATTTCCAGCATGACTTCTGAAAAAGGACAGATACAAGAAGAATAACTGTGATAGAAAACTATGTGGGTTTTTTGTTTTGTTTTAGTGCCATAATACAGATAAACAGTAAGAACTCTTTGAATGATAAGCTAATAATTGCTAGTTACTTCTCTTCAGTCCACTGTTTTCCTCCTTCTGGTAGCTTTGTTTCTGAATAGCTGGAAAATTCAAATATGTAATAATACCTGCTGTGTCCTTCAGCTAAAATGTGTTTTGAGGATTTCTACTGAGTTATGATTTTTATTATCTTTTAATTAGTAAATTAGGTTTTCTCTTCATGGGATGCAGAGAATAGCTGTGCATAACTTATAAGGTGTCTAAAAGGTTCAGTGTTTTTAAGGGGATCTTTTGTTCAAGATTGCAGTATTGGCATGTACTTGCTGGATGACTCTGGAGCTGATATTTAACAAATATTTTGTGTAGACTTCACTCTAACTGCTGCTCTGTTCTATTTTGTGAATTATTTAACAAAGAGAGACTTTTTGAAATAACATCTACTTACCATAGAGATGAAAGTAGAGCAGAAGATAAATAGAATGGTTTTAAAATAGTATTTGCATGAGTTAATCACCAGTGACTTTTGTTTCATCTTTCTGTGCATACTTGTGCAGCAGTGGATGGTGTTCCAGAAAATAAATCCCTTTTAAGCAGCTTTTTATTTGTAGTGGCATGATTTATGCTTCCTGGCATGGATGCTACCTGCGCAAGGAAGCATGCATTTACTGAGCTCTGTCTGCATGCAACTTATTTCAAGCTGATGGTGGTTTGTGACTTGTTTATAAATAGTTTTAACTTGAATAAAATCTGTGCTGAAGAGAATAGTGAATAGTGGCTTCTACTTTACTGATATTCATTAATTATATTGCATTTATTACTGTCTAGAGGACATAATAGTAAGAGCGTAGTCACTTGAAGATGGTGAAAGATTGCTTTTTTTTTTTTTCCTGTGTCGTGATAAGTTTTAGGAAAATAGATTTTCCTTTTATTGAACTTCCCTCTGGATTTTCAGAAGTTTCTCTTCAGATCTAATTTCACTTTCATTCTAGATATTGTAGCATTATCCAGTTCTTAAAAAATTCTTTCCTGTGCCTGGAGAGAGGTGTTGGATAACAGCCTCGCTGGAACAGCATAGTTGTCAGATTGTATGGAAGAGAGCGAGTAAATGTTATGTGTGATGGGGGGGGGGGGGGTTTTGTGCCAGTATGAAAATACTGGTGATAATGGGCATTGATCAGTATGCTAATCTGAGGGAGAGACACATCACAAATTTTTTTTTAATGTTCCTGAAATCACATGTTTGTCAGATTAGAAAGCTATGGTACATGGTTTGAAAAGAAATTACTATTTCTTCCATCTGAGTACCTCTAAAAATACATATTTAGAATGAAAGTATATATTTATTAGAAGTTTCTAAAAGTGGAAAGACAATGTCATCTTAGGTGGGGAGGATTTTTGTTTGTGCTTTGTCTTTTAATTATTTGCTCAGTCCCAGCCATATATCCGCTCAGTTCCCATGCATGTTTTTCCCAGACAATCCAATAGGATGTTTGTCAGTGACATTAGCATCAAAGCTGAGACTGACACAGGATCAGCACTGTATGGGTTAGGCTTAGCACTTTTCCTCTGGTAAGGACCAGGCAAATTTTTATTAAAATGGCTCATCTAGACTTTTTCACGGTTGCAACAGAGAGAAAATATTTTAGAAGCAAGAGAATGTTGTTGTAAAATAGTAAATCTTTGCAGGAAGAGATGGGAAAAATGCATTGTCAGGAAATATGTGGATCTCTCTTAACCATTAGGATTTCAGCAAAGTCTTTCTCCCCACCCCCCAGTCTTCAATTCTTTGCAAAGCAACACTGAGATTCCCACAGAGCAGGTTTATGCTTACAAAGAGTAATAAAGCAAATAATTTTGAGACAGACAGGTCTTGATCCAGGCCAAATTTTTATTAGATAGTTTTCCTGAAAATTGAGGGACACCTCATCAATAATACCTAGTTTGTTGAAATTCAGTTTGGGTTATCTTTAAGAAATACCATTTGGGTCAGATGTTTAAATACCCTGATCAAGGCTGCTGCTCTTTAATCAGCTGACTGGAAGCCCAGCTGAACTTACACAGATGTAATATTGGTCCTGGAATTGGATCATTTGTGTCACTTCAAAATGCTTGATTGTAAGAGCGTGTTTTAAGAGTTGTACAATAACTCAGTACGCCTATGAGAGCATGTATTTAAATGAAGCTAGCAAAAGTTTAGATATTTAACAGATGGAAACCTAGAGCAGATTACGTTGAACTATAGATCCACCTACTGAAGAGACATGAAAAACTGTAAGTGGGAATTGTTGGGTTTGCCTGTTAATTCAAGAAGAATCAAGAAAGGGAGGTAGGATTTGAGCACTGTGGTTCCTGTCATCCAAACACCTCATCATGCTTAAACTTTAGATTTAATTAACAGTATCTTTAAAAAATTGTAATTGTAGATACTGTATAGTATTCTTTGGGGAGCCTATCATGTTATTGAAAGGCTACAAATACATAACAAAAGTCTATTTTCAAATAGACTCATGCTTTGTGTGCCAGAAATGCAGTATAGCAATACGTGTTCACAATCCCTTCTCCTTTATCCCCCCTCAAAAGCTAAAAAATCAATTCTGTGGCAGAACTTGGAACAAATCTTTAAGTCTCATTGTCAGCAAAATGTTATCTGGCCAAAGTTGTACCAGTACAAAGTTCTGTATTGTTCTTGTAAGGATACAGCTACTTGGGTCTGTAATTTGACAGCAGTACTACATACGAAGAATTTGGTTATATCAATGGAAAATTGAGTCTCTTGCTCTTTGTGAGAAATAACTTCATTTGGTGTTTTCAAGGCATATTTGGAGGCTGTGGGAAACTTGACTTGCTGGCACTTGTTTCACTCTTCTGTCAATCTAGTGAGTGATATTAGCATCTGTCCGTAAAGAGTCATGTGTGCCTGTTGCTGTAGGAAGGAAAATGTTTTTAGCTGTTTTAAAAAAGATGAATATGTCCTTAGGGAGAAATTGTGGTGGTGGTTAGGGATTCCAGCTGATCAATCTTGCAGGCATATAAAAGATCCAGGCTGCAGCAGAAGGAAATTTTCCAAAGAATGCAGGAGAAATTTTTACAGTAAATATCTGCATGGCATAGAGAGAGTTAAGAGGCATTTCTCCCTCCAGCCAAACTGTGAACATATTTAGGTCAAGTGCAGTGAGAAGATCCATAGGAAAAAATGACCAGTTGGCATCACAGTCTTGAAACAAATGACTGTAGGAAGCATCGGCATGTTCCTGAAATATTCCTTAGTTTCTAAACGCTTCCTTTGCTGTTATTTGAAGGGGTTATTTATTGTGATGGAGTTGGTATTGTAATAACATCTAGAGATCTTAACCAAGTTTAGGGCATGAGTGTCAGGCACTTGGCAAGATGTGATTAAGAGACGGTGGAAGTGAAGGATACAAAATGAAAGATTTTTGTGTGTTGAAACTGCAGTTTCTTTCTTTCAGCAGTTTTTGTCATATTTTTGGTGTTGGGGGGGTTGTATTGTAAAGGGTAGATAATAGGGGGGGATGAACTAATGGAAACGAAAGGATATGAAAGATAAAAGAAGAAACTGTAAGATGCGTGGGGAAGATGTGTTAGGGAAAGAGCAGCATTCAGATTATTATGAATTTTAAGTTGTTTTTCCCCAGCCCAGCTAGCACAGATTTAATCAGGTATGGTAAATGGCATGTTGACCTAAGGCTCATTTCTTTTCTTAGCAAATTATGAAGGATCGGTGGATGAATGTTGGCCATGAAGAAGAAGAACTAAAGCCATATACTGAGCCTGAACCAGATTTCAATGACACCAAGAGAATAGGTAAGACTTCTACAAGGATGTTGCATCTGATGCACATAGGCAATTTTATCTTGTAAGTCAAACTAAACTCTTTTACCAAATTTGAGATACAATCTCATCATACAAGTAAAATGTTTTCTTTTTATTTAAATGAGAAATTTCATTACAATGTCCTCCTTAGAACTACTGCTGTGACTTCACTGAGCTGATGTGAATCTCTACAAGCACAGCAAAAGACAAGATTACAGAATTCAACAAGCAGAAGGAAACTTTCTTTTTTTTGAGGACAATGATTTTTATCCACCATGGTTGGAGAAAGATACTCTGTTGGCCCTGTAGCTATTCATGCTTTCTATTTGCCAGTGTTTTATTTGGTTGTTGAGTAACATTTAATGTTGAATAATGTTGAGCTATGTTGAATAACATAGCTGAGAGTTTTCAAGAAGAAAATAACAATGAAAGAGGGGAGTTATAGCCTTTTTGATTTTGCACAGCAAAGATGATGCTGGTTGAGTTGAATCCTAGTTATCTGTTAAATTATAAGGATTTTTTTCTGTTATCATTGTTCTTAAGTTGTCAGTAAACCCAAGCACTTATTCTGCTAATGTATCTAGCTTTTTTTACTTCTAGACATTATGGTCACAATGGGCTTCTCAAGAGAAGAAATTCATGAGTCTTTAGTAAACCAAAAGTACGATGAAGTCATGGCTACTTATCTGCTTCTAGGTAGAAAACCACCTGAAGTAAGTGCTACCTAACTTACATCTTCTCTTTTGGCCTTTATATCTGGCTGGGTTGAATAGTCTGGCTGTGGATGTTCTTATGAACTATTTTGTAACATCTCTTAAAAAATATTGTGATAGATAACTTATTAATGTCTTTCCCTTTTCATATCTTCTTGCATATCTTGTTAGTTCCCATATGAAGAAATAGATTGAATGTAGTATCTTCACATTTGCTTGTAAATATGTTTAATTGCTTTTTAAAAAAGCTTGCTGTTAATCTGAAGTGGCATGACTTCTAAGTGCTGAGTCTTCTTCCTGTTGTGTTTACAGTTAAAATCTTAAATAGTTAATTTGACTAGAGCAATTATTCTTCTAACTACTAAGATGTGACGTCCTTTATTTCTCAGAAATGTACTCATGCTTTCTCACTCATATACTATATTATAGTATATTTTATTATTTAATAAATAATTGCATCATAGTCATTAATAAATTTGTGATAGAAAATCTTTTGACTGTTTTGTAACTAGAGGGATCTGTAGATCTTTTGGGACCACAGGGATTTTTGAGAAATCAAGCTGAGACCAAGGCTTGCTTTTTGAAGGAGGGCTTTGTGGTTTTTTTTCCCTGCTGCTTCATTGGCCTTCCTTCCTTTCCAAGATAGTGTAGATCTGATATATGCATCTTTAAGTGCATTTTCACACAACATCTCTGAACCAGTGTTCCCTTGTGATGGCAGAGCATGGAGGGAATCTGTCTAAAATGATTTTGATTCAAACTGCTTGGAAGAGGGTATTTGTCTTTTCTACTGCTCTTACTTACAACTTAGGCTTCTTAGATACCAACAAACCAGTGGCGGAGTTACATACCTTATAAAGATGTGTTGAAGGCAATAAAGAATCCTTGAATCAGTAGTACTTGGGGTTTTTTTATCCCTTCTGACTCAATCTGATGCATTTTGAAATTGTTCTGAAGCTAAAAAAGCTCTTTAAGCTTAAAAAAAAAAAAAAAAAAAAAAAGGCCAGGGAAGCCATTCTTTGGCTTTGGTTTTAAGATAGCACAGTTTTTGTTACTGTCAAGATTCTTCTAATTTTATTTTGAGCATTCATTAACTTCTTAGCTTTAGCTGTGTATTTTTAAAGCACATTAAACACAGATTAAGTGATAAAATTAATCTTGAAGAAAATTAAACTCTGGATACAATTTTAAATTTAAAAATAAATGCCTGTGATTGGAACTCTTCACTTTATTTATGCCATAAAAGTACCAATAATATTGAATTTTGTTTATGCTTTGAAAAACTGTTTTTCTTGTAGTTTGAAGGAGGTGAGTCCTTGTCCAGCAGCAACTTGGGTCAAAGGTCTCGTCCTAGCAGCGACCTCAACAACAGTTCTGTGCAGTCTCCTGCTCACCTGAAGGTCCAGCGGAGTATATCAACAAATCAGAAACAGCGGCGGTTCAGTGATCATGGTGGGGATGACATTCCAACAAGTAAAGTAACATACACAATTTAAGTCTGAATGTGCAGTGTCTTGCGAACCTGGCAGGTCCACCACTCTGTGCATTTGTTGTGTATCTCATTGTGCTCCGCTGTGATGCTTTTATTTGTATGAACGCTTCTATGGTAAATCTGGGTCAATGTAATTTACTGATTTAATTTTTTGGACTTGTTACTTGGTTGACTCACTAAAGAAGAGCTTGAGGATGTTTCCTGTTTAGGACGTAATGGCAAAATATTGGTCTGGATAAACTCAAAGGCAGCAAACTGTGACATTTATCACTACATTTGGAGTTGGGGCCAAATTGTTTGTTTCCAAGAGACAACAATTTTACCAAGTATTCAGGAAACATTTTCAGGTGAAAGTAATTACATCAAAAAGGAATGCATATTTAAAACATTAAATGAAAGGTGATTTTTTTTTTTTTTTTCCCTTGGAGAACTATTAAATTACTAGAAATATTTGTAAAATATTTGGCGCTTTGCCTAATTTACATTGTTATTTCTAATTTTTTTCCCCATTTTTTTTTTTACTATTTTACTCTGTGTTAGTGTGGTGATGGTGGTGTTCAAAAAAAGTAACCAATATTGTGAAGATCATCAGCTGATGTGATTTTATTTCAAGGGAATGTAAAATTCTACTGATGGAGGTTTTGCCCCAAAGCATTTTAAAGAATGATGAGGGGGAAAGAATTGTAATTTTTCCAAATATAAACATGCTTTTAAACAAAGTAGTTTTAGGGTTTTCAGGGGAACAGGATTTTTCATAGTGTTCAGAGGAAAAGATACGAGGCAAAAAGTACCAAAAAAACCCAATTTGAAAAGTATCCTCTAATTCCTTTTTTAATAATATTGCACAAATTGCGTGGGTTTAAAATGAGAATTAAAACACTATTCTATGTTTTACTTATTGATGTGAAATGGGAACTAATTCTGAACTGCAAATTGGTAATGAAGACAAAGTGGGTAAAAAGAATATAGCCTGTCAAAGCTCAATTTAATAGGTTGGTATATGTGCTGAGTTTGTAGTCATAGTTGTTCAAATGCTTTTTTTGGCCTCGGGAATTATATTTAGACTATTTTGGCCAAGAAAAATGCAGTGATTATTTTTAGATATTTATTAATACTGGTTTTATTTGGCAGTTGGTCCCTCAATTCCTCCTGCTGTGTCATACACGAAAAGGGCTCAGGCAAATAGTGTGGAAAGTGAACAGAAAGAAGACTGGGACAAGGATGTCTCACGCAAACTTAGCAGCACTACAGTGGGATCCAAAGGAGAGATGGCTGCAAGTCCACTTGTGGGTCCAGAAAGAAAGAAATCAACTACAGTTCCCAGTGTGAGTGTGTGTGCTTTTGGCTTGTTATATTTATTTTTCCCTATTTAAACAAAATCTGCAGTATAAGGTTACTATAGACATAATGGTTACTGAATAAGCCACTAAGTCTATTTCTGGTAACTTTTGCTGGCAGACAGAAATAGACTACAGTGGATGTCTTTTAAAATAAACCTTTCCCTTCCCCCACAACTTTACTTTTTCTAACACTAATATAACAGTAAGCACGAGAACGTCTGCACTTGAGCAAACTGAAGATCTGTCAAGACAAATAGTGGATATTTAGGGAAAGAACATAATAACAGAGCCAATACAGAGTGCTCTTTTTCTGGTTTCTAACGCTTGTGTATCTACAAGGAAGTCAAGGGACTTCCTCAATGAGAGATTTCACCTGAATAATCCCACGTAATATCCCTCATGAACTTTTTCCTCTGTAAATTTGTCTGTTTAGCTTTCTGAAACCACTTCGTTTTGGACTTCAGAAATGGGGTGAGGTGAGGGAGAACAACCCACTTGTTCCCTGGTGTGTGCACCTGTTGATGTTATGAATTACAACCTGGTTCTTGTATTAAGAAATTATTAATTTGCTAGCTCTTCTGTTATGATATCATTCGTAGCTTTGTAAACCACTATCATATTACTGCCTCAGACATCTTTGTTCCAAATAAGAGAGTCTGTCCCTCCTAATGTGAAAGCATCTGTTTTGCCTTGTAGAAGTTCCATGTGCAGTACTATTGGTGTTTAGGATACACAAAGAAAAAATATTGCATAGTGTTTAAACAGCTACTTAGGAGCAAGAGTTAATGTGAAGAAAAAAAAAAAAGAAATATGCATGAATCATAATTTTAAGATTCAAGTACGCTTTTTGCTATTTCAGGGACATGCTGTATTAAATGCAAAAATTCTGGCCATCTTTTAGTACAGTAGGTGGGCAGCAGAATTCTCATTGTCCTTTGGGATTCTATGTGCTTGGATATTCCAGGATGATGATATGCATTTCTGCTAGTATTCTCTTTAAACAAAATAAATGCTGAAGTTCATTTAACTCTTAATATTCTGCAGGCTGTGTCTGCAATACATCCACAGATGCTTTAAACATTTTTTTATTTTTATTTTTTTTCAGATTTTACGTAGAGTTTCTTCCCCCCCACAAAGAGTCTATGAAATTATGGCTGTGTGGATTGCATGCAGGAACTTTGAGTCTTCTAAGATTAGATTTCATATCTGAGCTTTCCCAAAACTATATTGCCCCAAAGCTGATTACAGTCATGTATGGTACAAGCTGATATGTCAAGAGCATTTCTCTGCTTTGTGAGAACTGATTAAATGGAGTATCTTTGCTATGAAAAATGAGAAATTTATTTACTTGCTAATGGCAACTTCAGTATTTGTACATTTTTAGCTCTGTTACTATTTTGGGGACTTTGTGATGGGCATGATTAAGGAATAGTGGTGTCTGATACTGCAGCAGTAGTTAAGGTTGAGCAGCTTACACAAAAAAAATGAATTTGTTTTAAAAAACTCAAACATTTAAAATGAACAAAGCTAATGTGGGTAGTGTTAAAGTACTTTTATGTAACTTTGAGGGTGATACGATGTTGGGGAAGGCAGGATTTCTTAAAAACATATTTATCACCATCATCATATTAGTCTAACTTAGGAGAGTTTAATTTCAGAAACAGTTACTCCAGTTGTTAATCTCCCTTACGAGTTGGCTTTGAAGCAGTTTATTCAGTAGTCTCTGTGGGGTGATACTAATGCTGAAAAACTGTAGATGAGGGAGAACTAAACACAGAGTAAATCTTGCAGAGTTCATGATGTCCTGCAGTACCCAAGTTTAGTATATTTGAAATCTTTTGCATGCATCAGTATGGAATGTTAGCACTTTGCAAAACTCTCCCACCCCAAATTCAGTATGTACTGTATTAAAACCCGAGAATTGTATGTCATATACTGAAAGTAAGTCTTAAGCAGCTAATCTGTGCATGGCAGGGCGAGGAGGAGAATGTAGGTATTTTATGAAGTGTGTGCAAACTGAAATTAGTAACAGAAGGAAAGTCCTGTCAGTATTTGTTGCTACAAGACCTTTTTGCCATGTTATCTGTATCATAATTTCTGGGTCGACTGACACACATAGATAATATTTTCATTTTTTTCTTGAAAACTCTTTTGACAGGGGGCAACAAAGAACTCTAGTTGGCAACTTAATCTGCACAGGGAAGCCTGTCAGCCAGCCAGATAGATGTGTTCTCTGCAATTCTAGTTTGTTCCTTTGATCCTAGAGACAAATAATTCAGTAACATAGTATGTGGAAATTGGATAATACTACTTAGTAAAGCAAGTGTCAGCAAAATTAAATTTCTCTGCGTTTTCTTTTAGCATACTCTCAAAGGTACAGTAATAAGATGGTGAATGAGCTATTGGAAAAAATAGCTGATGATATAAATGATTTGTGTCAACAGATTAATTTAGTACATTTGAAGACATTAAGAATATACATAAATGGCTGAAACTCTATTTTGATTTGCTTCCAATGCTTACATTTTTGTACAACATAACATACAGTAGAAGAAAGTATTTAATTTAATTTTAGTCCTAATTTTATTCTAGAATAATGTATTTTCTGGTAGTGGAATGACAAGGAGGAATACTTACGTTTGTGAACGTTCTTCAGATCGCTATTCTGCAATACAGAATGGGAAGGACAACAGGTATTCTTCAACTTTTCTTGCTTATAAATTTGGGTACAAAAACTGAGGCATAGAAAAGAAGCAGGTTATGCAATTAATCAATACCATTATGAAGCATGGTGTGAAATATGTAAAGTCCAACTGTGTGTTTTCATCTCATCTTCCACCACAGTTTCTAGGTTTCTATTGCAGTTTATAACTAAACGTGTAGATCTGCCTTTGCCTCTTTTTTTTTTTTATGGAATCACATTTATTACCAGGGGTTGTCTTCCAACACAGAGTAAAGTAACTATGCTCACAACTAAGTAGGCAAGTCTGTTGGAGACCATCAGATGGATCACCCTAACAGTGATCCTTTTTCATTTCTTCTGGTAATCACTCAAAAAGTTGAAATTGTTAAGACTTGACGATCCTTTTTGATATCATTTCTTGGCCTAAATAATATTTTAGTAGTGATGGTAACCAATTTGTATCTGTATGTGGGATGATAATTACACTCAGTTTAGTATATTTTGTTAAATACTATTGTATTTAACACTGCCACAATTACTGGTTTTTAAAATATGTTCTCTGTTCATCCTTGGTGTTAACCCCTGTACCTGACTGAAAAATAAAACATTGGCTTTAATGGAGAGTGATAAAAACTATTTTTTTTTTAGTTTAAAGTAATAGATCTTATTCTGATTTTTTTTTTTTTTTTTTAAAGCTATTTAAATAAAACAGTTACAGTAAAATGAACCAAAAAATCCCTAGCATGAAATAACATAATCTAGAAAACTAGTTTGGTTTTGTTTTCTGTCTTAGTGTTTGAATTTTTTAATGATGCATTTAATTTTGGAAATAGGAAAAGTATAGAGCTGTTGATATATACTAAAATGATGAGCTATGGAACATGTAAAGTACAGCTATTTAAAGTGCTTTAAGGAGGTAATTTCAAATTATTAGATGGGTGCTTTCAAAAGTGTCTTTCCAAATTTTTGTGTATAGTTTAAAATATTTGAACAAAGTTTGTAACAGTCCTTTCTTAAAAAGAAAGAGGATAACATACATTTTTTAGATTTAGGGTTAAAATATATATACTAAAATAATTTTCTGGTCTCGCAAGGATTGATAAAGTTTTTATTTTAATAGATTTAATAGCAAGACCACTATAATGAGAATTATATTTTATTTCAAAGTTTTTCATTTTACAGTTTATATTTAAATTTTTTTCTACAGTATTGAAGAGACAGACAATTCTTAATCCCTGTTCCTTTCATGAGTGCAATGAATATGCTCAGCTCTTTGAGTGTGTTCTGAAAAATGAAGGAGAACAATTTTCTTTTGAGTTGTATATTTTCCTTTCCTACAATACATTGTGTTACAGCTGAATTTGGATTTGGTGTAGCTGAACATCTTGTGTCATTGGATTATTCATCCAAAATTTTTACCTCTTTGCTACAAATATTATTTAGCTTTGGGACTGTTGTTGCTAATACATTATTAACGCAATTTTGTTTATGCTTGTAGAGGCAAAGCTGTAGTTTGGCTTAAGTCATTTGACTTTTGTTTTAAAAATTAATAACACAATTGTTTTGCCGCTGCTTTCATTTTCTTCCTCACCACTTAGGCAAAGCAGAAATAAAAGTACCAGTAGAAGGAACTATATTTTGAAAGGGTTGGCTCAGCCTAGCAGTGGCTGGGATAGTCCAGAGGAGGTGCTTTAAAAACACAGTCACTTCCAAGTGATAATATGACAGCAGTTCCAAATGTTTCAAATCTTAGGTGTTTGAGTTTTAACTGAAAATAAGGGCATTCCCTTCACAAAAGGAGATTCTATTTAATCAATCTATTTGTCTTTTGCGAATTTCTTTTTCAGTATTTTTTACTATTTCCATGTATTCTTTGTAGTCTTTCTTCACTAGTTTGAATAATGTGTGTGTAAGCTTTAATCTTGGGAGGAATGAAAAGGCCTAATTTCACATATGGTGATTTGATTTGTGGATGAACATAATTTTCTCAGAATTCTGTATCCTTTACTTTAGCTGACTAAGGCAGCCCAGTCACTCAGTCTTCTGGTTATTTAAACAGCACTTCCTATGTTCTAAAAGAAAAAATTAGTTGTTATTTTACCTGTTTTCTGTGGGTTTTTACACTAACCTCTCTTCTCCCTTTTCATTTGTGTCTCTCCTGCCTTGCTGTCGTGGTAAAAGCCTAACAGAAATGTCTGCGAGTAGCACATCTTCTGCAGGCTCTGCAGTAGCTTCTGCTGTATCAACACGGCCTCGACATCAAAAGTCTATGTCTGCCTCTGGTCATCCTATAAAAGTTACACTGCCAACCATCAAAGATGGCACTGAAGCTTACCGACCAAGGTAACAAATTGATTATTATTTCTTTAATGCTGTGCACTTTAAAAATGTTGTTCAGTTCACGATATACTTCAATATGTTTGTAAGCTATTCAAAACTGTCACGTTGCATTCTGTTTCAAAACAGTAGCTTACTCAAGTAGTGTGGGTATTACAGATGATTGAAGCCCGATTTTGTTCATCACACATGTTTGCATACAGTTAAAGAAGTTCCTTGACTGCCTCCCTCTGGAAGCTTCTGGAAAACTTAAGTAGTTAAAAATTTAACTAATTTAGACAGGACTGTTCAACACTGGCCACCATGAATTCAAATGAAATACTGAAATGTTAACCTCTTGATTTTGTAGATTGCTAGGCTCATTTCTGTCGAAAAGCACCATAGTATAGTTGCTCTTGCTATTAAATGCCCAAATAGCTTTATACATTTATTTGTGCCAGATAATTACTTAAGAAGTATCTGTTAAGTTTTTGGAGTGCTTGTGTGTTAAAGGTTTTGATGAACATATTTTTCCGGAAGAGGGCTGGGAACACTTTCAGATCTTACTACAGACTTTTCTACCTTTTTCCTTTGTCCTGTTATCTGTGTATACTTTTTCAACTGCTCTTAATACTTGAGATAATTTGATTTTACAATGAAAATCTCTCTTGATTATTTCTAAGTAAGAATCATAGAAGCAAATCAGTAGCAGATTCAGGTTTTAAAAAAAAAAAAAAAAAATCAAGAGCGGGGTTTTTTTCCTATCTTTGAAAAATGGTTGTCGTGTAGGAGGGTTTCTAGCATAGTCTTTCTCTTTATTTATGCTTCTGTTTTCCCAGCAGTGCAACTCAAAGAGTGCCTGCTGCTTCCCCGTCTGCTCATAGTATTAGCACTACCACTCCAGACCGAACCCGCTTTCCTCGGGGGAGTTCAAGTCGAAGCACTTTCCATGGTGAGCAGCTAAGGGAGCGGCGTAATGCCACTTACAATGGACCGCCCGCCTCACCATCACATGAAACCGGTGCTTTTGCACATGCTAGAAGAGGGACATCAACTGGTATAATAAGCAAGATAACTTCCAAGTTTGTTCGCAGGTTAGTACCTCGATTTTTAAGAGAAAAAAAAAAAGCAGCCCAGCCTATAACTAGGGCCATAATTGCAAAGTCATTGAGAATTTCCAGTAAATGTAAATCTAGTTAGAATGCTGCTTGTTTTGTGTGTTCCTTCCAGAGCCTGCCTTGTTTTACTTCTCTGTGTATATTGTAACCATTATGTTTCACCGGCTATTCTGCTTCTTTATCTTAAAGGAGCAAGAGAACACTACTCAAAAGGGTTTTTTGCTGGTTTTACAGCTAAATTACAAAGATACTACAATTAAGTTAAGTTCATTTGATTTTAAATACTGAAAGCAGTGACTTAAAAATGAGTCATTATTTAACGTTAACAATATTTTACTTTTTTTAACTGGGTGCAGTTTGTTGCAAGGGCTAGATTTACAATTATTTTATTGCTGTGCTTAGAGGGAATAGGTATTAACAAATTATTTCAGGGAATTCTAAAATTTGTGAATAAATGAGAAGCTTAGAAGTGGGCATTAGTCTGGATGTCTGGAAATACTAATATTTCAGTATCCTGCAGCCTCGCATATCATGTTACCAGATTCTTCAAACATAAGTTCAGGATTCTGAAAGAAGAAAACCCACACATCCTGGAGCTGTGTTCACTCCTGTGATGATGCTAACAGTAACAATACTGTGAGGAGAGGTGCTGGGAAAGATTTTTCAAATACACTCTTTAATATCAAGTGACTGTTGACTTAGCAGTCACAATAGTTTTCCCAAAAGGGGACTTAATTTTCAGTTTGCCTCTTTCTAATGGTGATATACGTATAACTCTTAAGCCTACTTATGGATGTGTCCATACTGCATTATTGTCAGTTTTACAACAGAATTATATCTTGGAAACCTCTATTTTCTTTGCAGAATCATGCTGTTATGTACTGGATTCTATCATTTATGTGTTTTAAAAAAAAAAAAAAAAGATAAATTCAAAGCTAGGTTAAGCTAGTAGTTGCAAATCTGTAAGTAAAATATTAATTGTGTAAGGTGATATTACAAGGGAAAAGAAGAGAGAAAACTAGAAATGCAGTGATGTTCCTCATAAAATTGATTTAACCTGGTGAGCTGATAGTGCATCAGTGTGTGTCTAAGTAATACCTCCTATGATGACCTAAAAAAAAAAAAAAAGTATATGAATGATTTTCTTTTTTCAGAAACCTGAAGATACAGGACTATGATCCTCCATTATTGGTATCTCCAGCACTTACATAGTTGGGGGGAGAGAGTTTGTTCTCTGTTTTCTAAAAAGAAGAAAAAAAAAAGTTAACAGTGAAGTTGGTCAACTGTGTTTTCAGTGTAGATTTCCAAATGGGAAGAAAGCTATTTTCTGCTAAGTAACTAACCAATTTCAAGAGCACAGGCTGTTTTTTTGCATTATAGCTCATTATTTCAAGGAATGGTATCTTGAATTTTTTTGAAGTCAGATCAAAGAATTAATATTGCCATTATGTTAAACTACAATATTAAAATAATATTGTAAACTTTGCATTTAGAATTAAGATATTATAAATTTATGTATTTTAGAATGATCTTTTCTATAGAACACTTTTATACAATTTCCTATTGTGTTTTATACTGCTAGAAATACATTTTCCTATAATGAAGGCCTTGTATGGTTTTTGTTTATTTTGTTGCTGGTGGGGCTTTTTTGTTGGCGTTTGGGGGGTTTTTGTTGTGTTGTTTTGGTTTGGGTTTTGGGGTTTTTTGTTTTTTTTTAACTTTGGGTTGTTTAAGACTTCTAGTGCCTGGGTTTACATGGGTGGAGATTTGGGGGGGTGGGGGGGTTGCTGTGCTTTTAGTTGGATCACATAACTGCATGCCTTTTAACTTCTGTACTGTTCAGGAAATAATGGTTTAAAGAATACTTTGATTAGAAAGTGTCATGAAAGACTTTTTTTTACTATCTTTTGGCAAAGGTAAATGCCTTTTCTGGTAAGTATATAAAATAAATGCATAACGACTATGCTTAATGAATAGGGTATTGGAAGTATTTCATATCAATGGTTTATGTCAAATGATACTTCTCTGATGTTAGTTACTAAAGTATTTGTGTTTTGAAGGTATTAATTAGCTAATTGAAATTTGGTGCTAAAATGTTTGTACAGCAGCACTAGGAATGCACGTAAGTGGCTTATACAATCTATGGATATTTTTCAAGCTGCTTCAGACTAAAAAGGCATAATATAAAACTGTTCCTTGGTAAAGCACACCTCTAATTCAACAAGATAAGAAGATATGTTTAAGCTCAAGCTCACCGGTAATCTTACCGAAGTCAATGTAACAGCTGATTTGCTTAAAGTTAAGCAGACGTTGAAGTAACCTTTCTGAACTGGGCTCCAAACATTTGGTCTCAGAAACTCTTAGGCACGTCCTGTCTTTAATTACTTGAGTGTGCTTAAGCATGGGCATGTACCTAAGTGGTTTCAGGACTGAGGTCTAAAGGCCTGGCCCAGAAGGGTGCAGAGCGGAGCCTTCCTGGACCACGTTGATCAACTGCTCCTCTGTGCTTGCTGGAATTACATGTGGCCATTGCTCTGTCTGCAGTAGGTTGAGAACAAAGTGTTAATTTTACCATCAGTTTTAAAAAAATTAAACAATTACATGTCAGAGCTGAAAGAAGTTAAGGTACCATAAAGGGAAACTAAAATTACAGCTGTGAAAAAATACTATTAAACAGTATTAGGCTTGACATTATTATACTGATTTTTTTATTTATTATTTTTTTTGTTCAGTAGCTATTTAACGTTGTTCTAGATGTAGGTTTTCTTAACTTTTATTTTTCACCTTTATCATTGAATCTCAACCTTAACTTTGTTTTGAGGGATCCAAGTGAAGGCGAAGCCAGTGGCAGAACTGACACCTCAAGGTGAGGAGCCACTATTAATACTTCGCTCCTAGGTCTTTCGCATCAAGGTTTAAGTGATTTCTTAAAGATTTTTAATCAGGATGTAAAACAGAATAGTGCTTAAGTAATCTGCATTTCAAAAATGCTTTCTATTTGGGGGGAGGGGGTTTTGGTGAGGTCCTTTATTCCTCATTTTTGCTTTCTTGCGAAGTATTTAATATAAAACTTTATTTAAGCATATTCCTTTGAATAATAAAGCCCCCTGTAGGAGTTAACCAGTCATTTAGGCACTTAAAATCATGTTTTGGCTTACAAATATTTAATGGTGTTTACTTTTGGTTTCAGTGGAAAATGTAGTATACTTTGTGTGTGTCTGTGTGTATATATGTATATATTAAATTATTACTATAGCTACATACTGTGTTCATTACTAAAGCTGCTGTTTGCCAGAAGTAAACACCTTATAGTCCCTGAGAAATGAATGTCACTTTGCACTGAGAAATAAAGTGACATTCAGACAAAAAGGGTGGTGACTGCTAAATACTGAATTTGTATGGCAACCACTGTACACAGATCTATAGATGCTTTGTTAGTAATAAAGCATTCCTTCATATGCTCATTCTCCAGTATATCTGCTCTTTTGCCATGTTTCAGCATTTGGTTCTGCATATTTGGTGTGCTTAGCACAGTGCATAATTTTTTATTTTTATGCTCTCTAATGAACAGGCATTGTAGTTTGCATTCTAAACTGGTCACTTACGGAAAGTATCGACTTAGTTTTCAAAACAGAAAGCCTTTATTTAAAAAAAAAAAGCAGCACATTCTTAACAGGATACATTGTATAATACACAATGCATTTTATCTACATTAGCCCTTTTCAATTCAAAGTCTATTAGCTGTCGAATTCATGATGTGGAAAGGGAAAAGAGATTAATCAAATGTTCAAATGAAATGAAGTGTGAAGTTGCTTTCAGCTCTTGCTTTCATTCTCTAGCTTCCTCTACTTTTTGTCATCCTACAGTGTCTGTTTTGGGCTAAAAGTCGTTTGGGATCTTATCCCTGCCATGCTCTATCCCTTAATATCGATGTGGTTCTCTGGGGATCACACTGAAAGTTAAATTAAAATACTTGTTTTGACTCCTCTCTGAATAGCGACAGTTTATAGACTATCAAAATGAGAACAGCACCTTTCCCCAGTGATGGATGGGGAGGTATTGGGCATCTTAAGTACCTGGGACAAGAACAGAAATAGTTGGCTGTGGAATTACTTTAATTAGTGCTGTTTCTCAAAATGCTTTCTACAATGGAATAAGTAATCTATTCATTAAGGAAGCGTCAGAGTAAGAACACTCATTGGAAAGTACTCCCTTGAAATTTTGTCCAAGTCATTGCATCAGCTAAAATACTTTACGTCTGCATGTTAGTGTTTTTTCTGTGACAACGCTGCTGGCTGTGTACTCAACTGGTTGACAAACCAGCAGTTTAGAACCAAATTGGAGCACAAAATTCTGCTTCATCAGTTAAAATAAAGCCCGTTGTTATAGGGTCTTTTTACACAGAGAGAGGTCAAAAATAAATAATAAATGCAAAAGGGGGGAAAGGCAGAAAAGAGGGGAGGGAATTAACTGAAGACTTGTGAATCGCAGGGTGGGATTTCTTCCTCTGCTGCTTTTACAGTATGATTTATGCTTCAGGATTGTGTCCCTCAACTTCAGTTTTGTTGGTGTATGGCATGCTCCAGACCATGAAATCAGCAGAACTTCAGTCATGCTTTCACATAGATTCCACTTTCTTTGGAGCAGTATGGAGTAACGTGTGTCTGCTGCAGTTACCATTGCACATGTCATCAGAACATTTTAGAGCAGGGGTTTCCAAACTTGCTTTGCTTGTGTGCCACTGCACCAGGGGCACACTGCACACTTGTGTGCCACTGCACCAGTGCTGGTCGCAGCTCCCAGTGCTATGCCAAAGCGCACATGTGTGCAGGAGATGGTGCAGAACTGTTCCAACAGTATCCATCTAACTCTTTGAATTAGCTTGTGTGTGACTAGTGGTGTGTCAATCGCAGTTTAGAAACCCCTGTTCAAGAACTGTATTTCTCTTCTATCTCTTGGTTATACTGCTTTTATTTTTGACTGTTCTGTATGTCACTTCTTCCAGGAGTGCTTCTGGGGAGCCAAAAGACAGAGAGAAGGAGGATAGCAAAGATTCGAAGCCACGCTCCTTGCGGTTCACATGGAGTATGAAGACCACTAGTTCTATGGACCCGAACGATATGATGCGAGAGATTCGGAAAGTGTTAGATGCTAATAACTGTGATTACGAACAAAAAGAGAGGTTTTTGCTCTTCTGTGTTCACGGTGATGCACGACAAGATAGCCTTGTTCAGTGGGAGATGGAAGTCTGCAAACTGCCACGATTGTCGCTCAATGGAGTTCGTTTCAAGAGAATATCTGGGACTTCTATCGCATTTAAGAACATTGCATCCAAGATAGCAAACGAGCTTAAGCTGTAAAGAGAACCTACATTTTTTTGGGATCAGGGAAGATTCATACATGATCTACACTTTGAATGTACTGGTTACGCCTAATGTGATTGGCCTGTGAAACTCCCCATGTAGAAATTGCCCTTATTGCAATAAGGTTATACATAGTTATTCAGAATTGTAAAGTTAAATCCAGTATGACCTATATTAAATAACTGTAGCTAAAAAAGTTATGTTCACATGTACAGGTAAGTATATAGAGCATTCTGTTCATTTTATGTTCATAGAGTTGTATAATAAAAAGATGACTGCTTAAATTCAGATCTTGTATAGTTGTCTAGATTTCTGCACAGAAATGTATGTTTGATGCTTTGAGTTGGAAAAGTTCTTCCCTATCATTTACATTTTTGGTGGTTTTTATAAGTCTTACCTCTATCATGCGTTTTTTAAAAAACTTGTCCTGAGTCAAATGCACAAAAGTAGTTTTCACAACCGTAGCATGACCATTTTTAATTAAAGATTGTTCATGATTTGAACCAAAAGTCGATGAATAATTGGCTTTTGTTCTGTGCGAGACTGTTCCTGCTTATCTTTGGCTCTTATCCTTGTTATTGGACAGTGTTTAGTTGAAAAAAATACAAACATGTTTACAGTGTTGGCACTTACAGTTTAAAATCTTTGTTCTGCCTTGGGCCAGCTCAGAGCTGTGGGGGAACAGAAACCAGGTGTAAGTGATGTTCTGTCTGCAAATTACAGTGCTTACTCCCATGGCCCGTTAATAAATGTAGCACCAAAATGGAGAACCGTAATTATTTCATTTGAATATCATGGTGTAAAATATCACTTGTTAGCTGCCTTCAGAATACTATAAATTCCATTTTATGGAAATACATTAATATTGGGACTGTTTAATAGCACAAGATAATCTGAAGTGTTGACCAATTGTGTAAGTTGATAATACCACCTCAGGAATTAGCTTGGCTTTTGGAACATGTGCCCCCAAAGAGTACATGAAATTCCACATAATATTTTACAGCTAAACATACCTTGTTTATAATGATAAATTGTTGATTTATGCTTTCGTGGTTGTACAGTTTGTTCCCATGTAACCTGTTTGTGTTTAATATTTTACCAGATTTCTTGTATTTATTCCACATCATTATGCCTGTAATGTGCAGCTTTGTAATTAGGCACTTGCCTACAGAAAAGAAAAGAAAAAAAAAAAACCACGTTTTTTTCCTTCATGATTAATGATTATAAACTATGTAAAACCACTAGTACTGGTACATTTTAATACTTGTTATTTTGTACTGAATTAACCATAGAGGTTGGTTGTGCAATGTTATTTAATGTCGTAATTACTGTAATATCAACATATGGGCCCCATCTGCACACTCTTGTGAAGAATAGAAAGTTCATTAAGAAATTGTCACTTTAAAAAATAAAAATCAAAAAAAAAGCTGTGGTAAACTCTGTAACCCTAAGTTAGAAGGCTGTAAGTGTAGTAAATGTGCCATTCTCTAATGGCTTCTTGACCGAGATGGACTTTACATACTGTACTGTGATGTAGCTTTCCTATGTAACAGTTATGTTCGGAAATGGACGTGTATTGTTGCCTTAGAAAAAGGGTGGTGTTTGGAAAGAAAGAACTGTAGCCCCTTTTCTTTTTTTATCTGATGTTCATTGAAACAAAATCTGATGCAAGTCATCTTGATTCACTGGTGCACTCTATTAAAACTTACTTGAACAGTTCTCATACTAAAATACTTGTTGTTTGCCCTTTATACAAAGCACAATAATTACTGCAGGTAGCAAAATAGTCAAAAGGTGTACGGGCTTCATCTTCCACACCGTGTGAATTCAGGATTAGCATTGCATCGGTTCTGTGGTCCTGCGCTGTCCAGAAAGTACCAGTGGTTTAGCACTTCTTAGAAATGGATGTCCAGGAGCTTTTCCAGAAATTCACCAAAAATCAGCGTCCGGAGGGGTTTGTGTGTCTGCTCAATTTACCTGTAAATGTCCATGCATGTTCAATGATCCTTGAAAATACACCACTGGAACATAATGTCCATGATGTTAATCCAAGATAATGTATAAACTTAGTCATGAAACAAAACCCCTTGCCTTTTCGGAAGGTTCAGTGGAAAAAATATAGGTCATGCTGTAAGACCATAGATTAAGTACTTAAGATAGCTTCCTGCTTTGCATGCCGTATTTTTACACGGCTAACTTTGCCCTAGATTGTCGCTGGTTTTCAGCGCTTGATGTAACCAGAGGTGTATTAATGTTCCATGAAACACAGATAGCATTTCCAGAGAACAGAAGTTACAGATTTTAGTTCAACTCTCCCACAAAACACTGCACCCCAAAGTGCCAATTCAATGTTTCTATATAGACAGTTTGCAAACGGTATTATTTCCAGTAACTGCCAGCAGTGTGAAACTGCCCCAATTCCCAAACCCTGCTGACCTCCTTCCTTCTTCTGCCCTGTTGGCAGATGAGCTGCGAACCACCTTACGCTCTCAATAGCAAATACACCAAGTGCTTCAGCGAGGGCACAATCTGAGTGTGAAAGGTGTAGCTGCACCCAGACACCTCATTTGGCTTTCCAGATCTCCTCTTTGTGGCAGGAGTAAGATGGGAAGATCCAAGAAAGGTACTTTTTCAGAACCGCTGGTTTTATTGGCAAGCAGAGCGTAGTTGGTATGGAAATCAGTGAGATGTTGGATGCTGAATCCTCAATGCCTGGTTTTTGGGTCCTTCAACAGCTGCCGTGTTACGTACCTGTTACGTGCAAGTTACTCTTTGGCTAAGAGGGGGATAAGAACATTTACATCCAAAATGCAGCTTGACTTTCATGTGGGAGGGGATCAGTGGCATTTTATTAGCACGGCTTTAACTTGAGAAATCCGAAAGACAGTTAAATGCCACATCATGTTCCACAGCTCCGGGAAGGGCTGGGGATGGCTGGGATCGTCAGAGGGCTTATGTATTCAGTTGTAATTTCTTGGCAGCATTTCCAGGGGGTGTTTGGGGTGAGGGGTGGGGGCGAGCAGTTAGACTAGCGCATGATTCTGCTTTGGGTGGGGGTTGTTTTTTTCACTTTATTTCTTTATTTACAGTATAGAGACACTTCCAAACTAAGTAGATCCCTTTTCATGCAGTCCAATTTAAAACATTAAAATGTATATAGATCAATGAAAGGACTACAAAAGTTCATTCCAGCTTCCGTAGATGAAAAGTAATGCTTGAGAACAAAGTGGCATCATTGCCATATAGTTACGATGATGCCAAAATTCCATGAGGTGTTACACATGAGACTTTCGATACCTGGTGTCATATACCTGAGAGGTAGCTTAGACCTCTTAATCTCAGAACGTGGTTCCCCTGCCGCCATGCAAACAGAGACAGTAAATCTCAATTGAGAGATCTGTTCTCTGGGGTTTTGATAGTTGAACTCGGGGAAAATGAAACAAGCTCATGAGGTACAAACCCAGTCTGTGGGGAAAGGCCAGCCCCTCTTGAGAAGACAGACTATCTTTTACCATCTTTGCACTTCTCGCTTAGGGGCAAAGTATACATTCAGTAATGGATCTATAAATAGAAAACCTAGATGTAAACACTTCTCAAAGCCCCAGAAAAATATTAATGCATTTTTCAAGTTAGCTCGAGGTGCTTGAGGTTAACAAGATGAAAGATCCCATTCAACAGCTGCTTACAGATTATTGGTATTTTATTTGTTGATGCTGCTGCTTAATCAGCATCGAGCAATTACTTCACCCCTCAAACTACCTAAGAAAGTAGCACCTTAAAATCTACAGCAACACATTAGAGCATGCAAAATTTATCTCCTATACCTTGCTGCTTCAGGCCCTACCATGTGATTAGTGTTAAAGCAGGTACTTGGGACAGGACCTACGGTGCTACTCAGTCTCACAGTCTCTACAGTGTTTAGGACATACCTACACCTCCAGGACGTTGGCAAGTTGAGCATCTGGCTCCAGGAGGTGGGGGAGAGAACTGGGTGGGTCAGAAACGGGCCCTTGCAGGCGCTGCCGCAGCCAGAGCCCGGAGGAAGGAGAAGCTCTGAGGACCACGCGTGGTCTGTGGTAGGTGTCCGTCTGGGACCGGTACTCGGAGCATGTCCTGGGTTTAGGTCTCCACCTCATCCTTCTGTAGAGTTAAATTAAAAACCTGACGATGGTAACAGGAGTGGTGACGCCTTTAAATATAAAATAGGGGAAGGGGTAGAGCACTTTTCCCGTAGTGACAGACCTGGGACTTAGCTCGCGTCTTCCACCCCTCAGAGGGTTGGCCGAGGTGTCCGTTACACTGCTTTCTGGCTGGAGCCGTGACGATGGCGAAGCACCATCCTTGGGGCGGGTAACCATGCTGGGTGCAGGATTTGCTTGCTGAATGTTAAAGAGCGCATCAGACATAGGTTCAAGGCTTCGTTCCTTAGTAAGAAAAATCCACGGTAAAGGATTAGTCTGTCCCCTTATCGCACCTGCTTGTCTGAAGTATTTGTATATGCGTCAAATGTTGATAAATATGCCACCTGGTTTAATAAATAATATTGATCCTCCCTGTGCAATTTTGCATTTCTTGACCGACCCCAGCTACACGAACCCGGCTTAGGAAGTGCAGTTGTTAAACTGCAGCCCACCCAGCGACAGAGGCGCGTGGCCCTCAGCCTCCCCCTGCACCTGGGCAAAAACCAGGGAGAAACTTTGCCCTTCAGCGAAGACTTCCGAACCTTCCCCCTGCCCGGGGGCAGCACAACGGAGCCCAGTACGCCGGAGACGCTGTTCGCCCGAGCTCCCGGCAGGACCACCTGTAACAGGGGGATTACCAGGGAGTCTGGCGTTTTGTTTCGGAGGGGAAGAAGAGCGTGGCCTCCCGAAGCCGCTGCCGGCGTGGAGCGGTGCGTGCGATGCCAGGGAAGGAGCTACCTCAGCCTTCGCCAGCGGTCGGGGCGCGGAGGCCGCAGCGGCCGCCTGTCCCACCGCTAGCGACAGGGTGGGCTTGCCCTCTGCCGAGCTGCCGCGGGGCGAGTGGTGGGCTTCCCGCAGCGAACCCCCGGCTTTCCCCAGCAAGGCGGGACACGGTTTGC
>NW_010972592.1:1952605-1965853 GCF_000737465.1 Haliaeetus leucocephalus
CCCCCCCCCCCCGCCGCGGGCCGCCGCCAAGCGGCCCTACGGGAAGCGGCTGAAGGAGTACGGGAAGGTGAGGGCAGGGCGCGCCCGGGGACGCCGGAGCGGGGACCCTCGGCGCCGGGCGGGCCGGGGGGGGGCTCGGCACCCAAGTCCCCCTTGTCCCTCAGGCGCTTGAGCGGCGGCGCTGAGCCCCGAGGCGGGGTCCGCCGCCGGGCTGGGTCGTGGTCTTGCCGGGGAGGAGGCGGTGCTGCTGGGGAAGGCAGGCAGGACGCCGACCCTCGCCGGGATCAGAGAGTAGAAAATCTGCCGTTTCGGAGTGAAAATGACACTAAGCTGGTCCATGTGACGGGCACTTTGCCTTTCTTTGTTCTGCGTTTCCCTCGGCGGCGTTGTTTTGACACCATCCCTTAAAACTTCCAGTTAATTGGCCTGCTTTTCTTTGGTTTTTTTCGTCTACTTCAGTGACCGAAAGAAAGGGCAATAACATCCCTCCGGTACACTCGTTCGCCAGTTTACCGTCCCGGCGTCCCCTGAAAGCCACTGGTATGAGTTAAAGAAAAAAACGCAACGTGCTCTTCATTGTGTAACAACTATTTTGGATCAGAATTGTTCTTTTGCTTTCCTGTGTGGAAAGTCACAAGTCCGGCAGTCCGGTGGCTTGTTGGGTTTTTTTCCCCCGGAGGCCGGGTGCCTTTGATTACGAAAGCGCTATTTGGAGGAATTCGATTATTTTTTCTCTTGTTATGTCACTGAAGTACAGCTCTGGTATGACTTGGATATTTGTAGCAAAAAGTAGTTTCTGTGTGAGCAGGAAAAACCTGTTTGGTGCCCAGAATCTTTTCCTACCAGAGAGATTACAGATGTCAGCATGAGACAAGACTTTCTACTGCATTCTTTAAAAAATGGTGATTTTGGTAAAGTTATGCTTGCTATCTCCGATATGCAGAAAATGCCAGTTAGTTTGGCAAAGTTACTTACTTTGAAATTCACACAGTTTACAGATAACAGCGTAGTCACGAGCTGCCTCACAAATACTACCGTTTCATAAAGAGGAATGGAATATTTCATTCTTTAATGATGGATTTGATACTTTGAGTTTCCAACACTGATTTCCAAGTCACAGTAAGCACATGTAGTAGGAAGCAGTGTCAAGTCTGTAGTCTCGATTTATACAGAGCAGTTCTGTGAGCACGGTTATGTCGCAGCAGTTCATAATTTTGCTATTGGTGCTATTGCTGTGTGTGCTGTTGGTACAAACGCACTTGTAACTGTGTTTAGAGCACGGGCCAGTGCTTGGACGCTGCGTATTCCCTTTTGTATTGGTCAGACGACATCCCCACAGGGAAGGTTTGCCAGTTTGGCTTTGGCAGTGAAGAACAACTTGTGAAAGCGTTGGTGAGGTGCGGGTAGGTAAGTGGCACACAGCGCAGGAGGGAGGAAAGAAGCTGCCCGTGTGACATAGTAGGACAGGGCAGAGGTGGGAAGGGAAGGCCCTGCGTCTCCTCCTCCGTCCTCAGGCTCTACCCCCAGGCTCGAGCTGCCCTTTTATTTTGCCTTCTTAACTCCCTTCAAGTAAGTTTCCATAGGAGTAAATGCAGCAAAAATCAGCTATGTAGTGGCATCGTGACAGCTGAAGGTTTTCATGTGCCAGTGCCACTGTAATCCAGCTTTAAGAAATCCTAGGAATATAATAGATACTGACTGGATTTCACTGATTTAAAAGTATATCCTCTGTTCCAGTGTTTTCCATATTACAAGAGGCGATTTTGATATAGTCCCACACAACCATAAAGTGCTACTAACAGTTAATTCTGATATTCCTCCCAAACTGACCACACTGTATTAATTCCCCAGTCATGACCAGCCATATGAGCAAAAACTATCAAGAGTGAAATTAAAATTAGATTAAGGTTGTTAGTTTAAATAATCTGCAGCAAGTTATCTCTAATGCAGTACATAGATGAGCTCTTAAACCTGTAGAGACGTGAAAGTGGGTCAAAACATTCTTATTCTGACCAAACATATCTTTGACAAAAAGCAATGAAGTTTCCATAAAAATATTCTTAGTGGTTTACTGCCTTCTTGTTCAGCACCAGTTTTAACAGCTTATGTGCTTTTGAGAGTTACTAACATACTTACAACATGTGTGTGTGGGAAACATGTACCTCTACAAACTAGGTGTGAATTTAAACTAATTTTATTCTTGAATAGAAGCCCACGTAAAAGCCTGGCTTCCTGTGGAGGCTGCACCTGTTCAGTTTAACTATACTCTGTAGGTGTGTATTTCTGTATAAAAATAGATGATAATATGTTGGTCTATGCTCAAGCCCTCATTAGCTGTGGGAGAAGTTCATTTTCTGGGTTGGTGACATTGGCTGTTGGAACGATTTTACGTGAAGGTATTTTCTATCACCTCTCCTTTTTTTATCCCCTTCTCCCATCTCTCTCCGCAGAATGTCAGCAAAGCTCTGCAGAAGGGATGCCGCTACTTGGTGGTCGGCCTGCAAGGATTAGCAGCAGCCTATTCCGCTCCCTTTGGAGTGGCAGCTCAGGTGGCATCCTTCATCCGCTAGCGCAGCTCCACGCGCCCCACCGGGGAGGACGTGAGGCCATCGCTGCTTTCTTAGGATTAAATCTGAGACCTGCATCTGAGAAACCTCTTGGACAAACAGTCCCAGCCCTGAGCCCCTCCACCAGCCCCTTCCCCAAGACTGAGTGCTCTTCTCCACAAAAACTTCTGGCGCTTTAAAAAATCAGGATTGGGTTGAAGAAATGCAAGGATGAGGAAATAATCTTCGACTAATTGAGCTGAAGTTTGTTCTCGGACATGAGTTGGTTTTCTAGAGCTTTGTGCTATGTGTGGAAGGGAGCCAAGGATGGATGGAAAAGCAAGTAGATGAGGGAGAGAGAAATGAAGGAAAATAGAAATAGCGGGGGTGTGGGGGAGTGGTGCAGATAGGGAGGTGGGGATCTGGGTCTGGCTAGTGAGAGGAATTGTCAAAGCAGTGGAGGAAACAGATAACGAGTGATCAGGAAAAGGTAGTCTTTGGTTTTCTGAGGTCTTTTTTGTTGGTTTTTTTTGGTTTTTTTTTTACCCTGAGAGGTTTAAGATTAGGAGTATACTTAAAAATACACTTGGATATACATGGACTATTGTCTAAGACAGGGAGAGCTTTGCTGCATCACAGTTGTTCATTTCAAACTCTGGACGTAATGAGCCTTTAAATCTTAAGACTGATGTAAAAATCCAGAAAGAAAATGAGGTGTGTTTGTCTTCTGATTTGGGGGCATTAAAGGTTTACTGCTGCTGTGAAATCTGCACATATTTTTTTACCGAGAACAGAGCTTATATCTGACACACCTGATTCTGGAAGCTGGGGCATAAGAACAACCAGTTCTGTGGTGTTCACCAGAAAAAAAAGGGATTACCAGCTGCATCTGAAAAAAACCTACATACAGTGTTTGGTATAAGAATGTACAATGGTTTTGTATAAGAATGGGGCCAAATAACCTGCCAGCTCCATCTTCATTTCCGTATGTGGAAGCTCTAGCTAGAGGATGTCAACATCAGATGGCTCAGCTCAGTGGTGCGGATGCAGCAGCTTCCGTGTGACACCTCCAGGGATATAAATCTTGTATTGATGACACGGGAACAAGGGGGTTTATGTGCCTTCAAAATTCTGTGGGTTTGGGGTTTTTTTTCCTATCAGTCTTCTGTGGTAGCAGTAAGTGATTTCCCTGCTAGCACTTTCTCTGTATTATAGATCTTTCTAGTTTTGATAGTGGTTTTGTAATCGAGGCATTGAGTTATTTGGAAAAAAAATGCTGTTCATTTGCTTTCTTTGCCTTTTTTGAATGAAAGTGTTTGCATGTCTTAGCAAACCACACTGTATTTCTTTTAAGCGTAGAAAATGAAGCAAAGGTGGATTTTTTAAATAATAAAAAAAAGTAATGTGATTCATGTTGTGTGTTCACCTATACACATAAGTAAGCGCACAAAGGAGGAGGTTCTCAGCGGCGGCCCAAGCAGCGGGGGAAGCTGCAGTGTAAACTTCCCTGTGTTGTTCTGCCCGTGGCCTTGGTGCTCTTCTAGAAGGACACGGTTGTAGCCCAAACTGCATGGAAATGCTCAGGAAAGGCAAGGAGTGGAGATGAGGCTGCAGAGGATCTAAGGTTGCACGAGTTGGGGTAGGAATAGCCACAACGGGATTACACTCATTGATTTCACACTTTTAGTTGTTTCTCTTGAGCTTTCTTGTGGGGACAGACCTGTGCCTCCCATCTGCCCCCCCAGCATGCCAGAGGCTCTGGGTAACTGCTGTGTCTTTCGCAGTAAGAACAGGGCTGTACTAACACCCACAGGCCACACGAGCCTGCACACTTTGGGATTAACTTCAAATTTTGTTACACCACTCTTATGTTTTACAGTGCTTTTACAGCGTGAATCGTTAGAGCTTTTTTTAAATGACTAAAGCAATGCAGGGGAGATTTGTGTCTCCATTTTCCTCTGTGAAATGGGTGCCCGTCAATTTGTCTGTGTGTCCTCTGAATAGAAAGGCTGCTCCCTCATTGCAACACCCAGGGTCCAACCCGTTCAATGCAGGGACTTTCCACAGAGGTAAACATGAACTTTAGCTCATGAACCACTCAGCACAGTAGTTACCACTGACTTTTGCCTGATGACCTATGGTCTCTGCTCATCTGGTGCACCTTTAAGGGAATAACCTGGTTGCCAGTCACGCAGAACCTGAATGATATGCAAATGGTGTTTCCGTGTGAGCCTGAGAAAAGAAAAGCTTGATACATATTGGTGAGTCAGCTTCTGCTGAACAGTGTTTCTAAAATAGACCAAAAACAAAGAAGGAAAGAGGAGAGAGAAAGAAAAAGTAAGCAAGTAACCTACGCTGTTTCTCTAAAACAGCTGGTGATTCATGCCAGCCTATTTTCCTTCCTCAAAATGAACTGATGGTTCTCACTGAGGCTACCAATTAGTGCTGCTTATCAGTTCTCCTCGAGCAGCAATTCACTCCTCAGCTGGTGGAGTGCATTTGTGAGGCCAAGCCTTGGCCAGGGTTTGCTCCTCTCTTCACCAGCCCAGCTCACACAGCAGTGTCTAGAAAATCTGAGTCTGGGGGGTGAGGTTCATTTTTCAGCGGGGTGCATTGGCAGGGGGCTGTAGTTCCTGTCAATCGTGGCAGCATCCCTGCCATGCCAGCTCTGGCTTAGCCAAGATGCAAAAAGCTGCGACAGGGCAGATCCTGCAGCACTGTTGCTAAATGTTGTCTGGCTGACATAAGAGAAGAGGAAATATTCCCTGACCAACTCAGCCTTGGGTGGCAGGTCATCCTGCTCAGCCAACAAGAAATGGCAACCTCCATCTGAAGCAGAACCGTTGTGCTGGAAGTCTGCAAGTGACTTGGAGGAGAGCGAGCTGTCGGTGACGGTGAGGATGCTGGGCTTTCCGGGGCAGCCCTGACGGTGTGCCCAGCCAGGAGGGCAGTCCGGGATGGACTCGGCTTCTGCACGGCCTTTCTGTGCTCTTGGCGAGGTGGGCCTTGGAGGAGCCACCCCAGCAGGGAAAGCTTTCGACCCACGCGTGCAGGCAGGCTCCTTTATTAAAACGGGCTTGTCTGCAGCATATCTCCTGGTTCTTCTGAGGAACAAAACAGACATTTGACCCTCTCATAGACAAAAGTGGGATATGGTGGATATTACAGTACAGCAGGTACACGGAGAAGATTTGATTTGACGTTTGAGCTGGATGAAATACGTTCCTCCCTTCAGGCACTTGCTTGGCACCTCTACCCATCGCTTCAGCTTGCAGGTTTTTGTGTTCGGTGGCATGTTACTGTGCTGACTCCTTTCAAATTTCTACCCACCTTTCACCATGTTTTATAACAAATGGCAGGATAAATAAGTTCAGGAAGCTAATATATGCAAGAGTGGCAAGAAGTAGACAACTCGTCCAAGCTTCTCTCAGGAATGAACTCCGCTAGCCTGGCAAGTCACTTTTAAATTAAAACCCTGGCTATTCCTACTGCCAGCTCAATGAGTCACAGAGCAGAATAAAGCTTGTTTCTGCTGGTTTTGCCAGAGCATTTAATTACCACTCTGGCTTACCGTAGGCTCTGAGGAAATGGCAGAGGACTCGCAGCTATTGTCCTTTGTCCTGCAACATCAGCAGCAAGGAAGCGCTCTTGCACAGCTTGCTTTTGAAGTGCTGCAACTGAGGAGAGCCGTACCACACCACGTCACTTCGGTGTTTCCAGGGCTTTGCCGGTCCCGGGCCAAGGTTCACTTCAGGCATGAACAACCCCGTAAGACTGGCAAGGCGGCAGGTTTTGAGTTGGTGTGCTGTAAAACTAGTCGTCTCTTTTTCTGTATCCTGAGTCCCTTGTTAGCTAGGCACTGGCCTCTTCTGAGGAAAAACTGGTCCTAAAATGTGTACCAAGTTGCTGCAGTTACCTGTACAGAGCGTGCTTTGGAAATCCTTTTTCTTCAAGGAGCAGTAGAGAGCCTAAAGAGCCTGTAGATTAATTGAGATAATTAAATTAAAAGAAAGTAGAGGAATCAAATTCTCCCCTTCCTTTTCCTTGTAGGAAGTAGTATCAGGCTGCCAGACCTGTTTTGGGGCGAAGTCTAGAGACTCTGAGCTCAGGGAGGGTGGTGCTCCTTCCCAAATCCTGCATCGCCTACGAGGAGAGGCTCAGGGCTCTGGGCTCGTTCAGCTGGAGGAGGGAAGGACCTGACAGCAGCTTTTCAATACCTAAGAAGGGGTGGCTAACAAGATGGACCCAGGCTCTTTATGGAGGTCCGCAGCCAGACAGCAGGAGGCCATCGTCATAAATTGAAACTGGGGAGTTTCCAGCCAGATACAAGGTGGGGAAAACCACTAGTATGATTATTAAGCATGAGAAGAGGTTAGTTCAGGAGGTTGGGGAGTGTCTGTCCCTGGAGGCTCTCAAGGCATGACTGAACAAAGCGGAGAGCAACGCGCTGCGAGTTCAGTGTTGACCCTGCTGTGAGCAGGAGGCTGGAGGAGAGACCTCCTGGGGTCCTTCCAGCCTGGGTGACTCTCTGAGGCTATGAGTGGGATCCTGCTAAAAGCACAGACGCTAAGAGTAAAGCTTTGCGCTTTATAACAAGGAGCGACTCGGGATGATGCAAACTGCCTGAAGAACGGTTTGGCCCCCAGCGAAGTTTCTGCTGCATTGCACTATGCCGGCTGAAAGGCGATTGTCCTTTAGTGCCATCTCCTGGGAAAAAAACAGATTTCCAGCCTTGTCAGCCTGCCTTGTTGTTCTGCCTCATCTCCTGCAGGGATTTCCTGCCCTCCCCTAGGCTGGCCTCCTGGTTTGTCCAGACCCATCTTCAGGATGTTGGGTCCCAGCAGTGTAATGTGTGTCTCCATATACCAGTGTTTTCTAGCCACTTGAATCTTGAGCTTCCTGTTACGCAAGTATTTCAAATGTAAAGCCACAGAAACATTGTTCTTGTGTTGCTTTTTTTTTTTTTTCCTTCAACACCTAAAAATGCATTATGCTTTGTCCTGAGGTTCTTGCTGTGCCTTAAAAACATTTATTAAGGATGCTTCACTGGAGGAAAGTCAATGAGTCGTGGCTTCTTATTTCCGAATCTCATCTTCTGCTGGAGAAATCACAGCTGCTTAAGACAGGACATGTAATTTCAAATGCAGCAGGAACAGAGGACAGCAGACTGGAATAACCCCCACAGGAGCTGCCTTGGACCCCAGCTCCAGCACACCATGTGTACTTGCCTCCTCATGCTTTCTGTATTCCCCTATTTCTGCTGCCCATAAAAGAATCCTTGCTCCTTCCTTTCCTGGGACACTAAGCTAGCATCAGATTGCTTTTTCAGCTGTGCCTGAATTAGGGTGGGGACTTTCCTGTCCTTGGTGCATCCCATCCTCTCCTGTGATAGCCGCTAAACCACAGCTACAGAAGTGCGTTAGTTCTTGTGCTGCAGGATAAATGCACTGCTCACCAGTAAAGCCTCTCCTTTGGTCCTTACCTGCTCTCCCAGACGACATGCAGCTCTACCCTGACTATTCAGACTCCTAAAGCTGCCTGACAGATATTATATTCACCTGGATAATCGCATTTACGGAACATGGGGAGAACTTGTAATGTCATTAGCCTGTGTTAGTTAATACCGGGCCGAACATTTGCCTGGAACAACCATTTCTGTATTGTCCTGGTGAATTTAGAGAGACTGAAGTTTAGCATTTGACTGGAGGAAAAAGACAATTTTCAATTCATCTTCCTATATGACTGGACAGTCATTTCATCTTCCTATATGACAGAAGGAGCCTACCAACCTGCCTAGCTTTTAATGTATTTATGATTCTCTGTGTAGGAAAAGCCTCACAAAAAAAGATCCCTTTATCTCATTGCTCTGGCTCCATTAAAAGGCATCTATCATTAATGACTCTATTTTTAATTCTATCATCGCCAATTATTCGCCTGAGATTTTTCCATACGTTAATTTCACTGAGCTCATTTCTAGTGCATGACTCACTGAACTCCGGTTTCCTTGAAGATTTTAAGAGGAAACGGCAATGCTTTTATCCTCCCCTCCTCTCTATGAAGGAATCTTTGGAATTTATTGTTTGTTCTAAGTTTGGAAGAAGGATATAATTTTTGTGGGTGTGTGGGTGTAATATAATTTTTATCATATCTTGTTGAAATCAGCATAGGATGGCTGCATACTTGGCTATGTCATCCCCTCATCTCTGCCTTTTGCTGAATTACAGAGTCACTGGAAAAATAACTGTTATATCCCTGGTATGGGCATTTAACCCTATTCCTTCACTAAGACAAGCCCAGCCTACATTTAGATCCATCCTAACACCCTGTCACCTAATCTAGGCCAGCATTTTGCTGTCTTTGTCACCGGGATTTTTTTTGTAATGTCCATCCAAATCTCCCCCTCAGTGTGGTATTTTATGCCTTTCCAAAGTACAGCACTGTGCACATCCTATTGAAGACCTACAAGATCCCCAGTCACTTGTCTTTTTTTAGTGGAAACATGTAAAATTCTTCAACTCTTTCCTTGTCATTCATCTTAGACCTCTGATGGAGCCCCTGCTACAAGAGAGTCTAGGTCTGCCTCTAGAAGAATTATCTCCAATTGCCCACTGCATCTGAAAGCAGCTATGTCATTACTTTTTCCATAAAATTTGTTCCACCTGCGCATTTGTCACGTGGATGCTTCTGAGCTGACACCGTGCTTTTTCAAGATACGCCAGCATCACCCACTTTCATGACCAAGAGAGCCCAGCCCCAGTTTGCTGTGGGATTGACACTCCGAATCCTTTACCTGATCAGACACATTCTAAGGAGCCCAAGGCAAGAACCTGGTGTGGAGAAATTCAGTACAACTGTCCTGAAGTTTGATGAAGTTGTAGGCAATTGAAAACACGAGCATTTCCTTTTAAGTGCAGGTTTACTGTGCCCGCTCTGGCTACAGCAAACACAATTCTGTCACACAAGAGGCTGTGTTTGGATTGTAACAAAAGCAGTACCTACATTTTGTGTGAATGGCTCTTATGCATATTGCTTTACAGCAGGAGTTGGTGGCTCCCAGGTAAGCACAGGTGTGCTGGGGATGGAGGATTAAACAAACCTGCTGGTGAAGCTATTTACTGGAGGCTTTTTGAGAGGTGCCAGGTGTATGGGTGAAGAGGGCTTTTCTCAAAGGCTGCAGTCTTAGACTGAAACGTTAAACCACAGCCATGCTCTCTGCAGCTATTTCTAATTTTACATTCCTTGTATCACAGCAGGAGAGGAGAGATTATACAGATGCTGCTGCCTTCTGTTATTCTTCTTCAAGCTCCTTCACACCATAGTCTCCAAGAAGAGTCAGGGCTGAGTGTAACAGCTGCTTTTCGGGGCTGGTCTGAACAAAATCTCCTTAGGCTCCAGGCCAGTGGATTTAGGGAATGAAAGTTTAAGGTCCTTCTTGGATTTAGAATTATTTTTTCTCTAAATTAATATGCAATCATTAGCAAAGGTGAGTTATTTCTGAATTTATAGTTAACAAGTCCTTCAAACTGAAAGAATCTGGTTTTGTACACCATGGTGCTGCCCATCATGTGTAACTAGGGAGGAGCTGTAGCTGTTCACACCACCATCATGCTGTATAGGTTCATACTTCTCCAAATTCTCATGCTAGGGAAGTATATATACACTCCAGACCTGTTTTCTCTGGCACCCAGAAGAAGGGAGCAAGAAGTAAATCACCCCAAATTTTTTCCTCTTATTCCAAATCCTGTCATTTTGATGCCTCGTAGACTGAAGTTCAGAGGACAAAAGCTTTCTGCGTTTTATGATTTGCACAGCAGAGAATACTACTGTATACAGTGCTCAAGAAATCACAGGAGATAGTTACTCATTTTTGCCTTAAGCTTGTGAAAATAAGCATCCACGTTTGTCAGGAATGCCTGTGTTTTTTTAAAAACTTGTGGCCAGCATAAATATTAATATATTTTTTTCATTTACTGCATTTGATGCGTTGCTTTTATTGTTAGATTCTAAAACCAGGTTGTATTTTTGTTTTTATCCCTTTAGTACTTATGTTAATTTGTTTTGATTCATGCTTGTAAGCACTGCTTATCAGACAGCGCTTACTAATTAGACAGTCATTGCAGTTTTGTTGAACTTTTGCTAATACATTAGATGCCTGGTTCCCCTTATAGTGTTTTTCTGCTCCTGTGGGTGCAGCTGCAGATCAAAGATCTCTGTGTGAATTCAATGAAATTACAAAATATTGACTCCATGTAAAATGAGAAGATTAATGGTTATCAAAGAGCGCGCAAGGGCTCTCAGTCTGCTCAGCAGGGCTGGCTCTCCTCTCGTGTCTGTGGCAGAGTCGTAAAAGTCATCACGAGTAATTATTTTTGACTCAGTGGGTCAACGATTTGAAGGTGGTGGGGGAGGTCTGGTCAAACCAGACCAAGCAGTTTAGCACCTATGATTTACCTGGCACAATGTGGGGGGGTCCCAGGGGTATGGAACAGGGGGTGTCTCACCGTGGTGAGTGGCCGCAGCCCGTCTGTGCTGCAGTGGGACAGCGTGACGTGGATTCAGGCTCACTGCCAGGCAGCTGCCACGGCTGCCAGGAGCAATGGAGCAAGGAAAGCCCACACATGAGGAGATCAGCCCTGCCGGAGATACCCCTCGAGCCTTCCCTGCGTCGGTCCCATCTCAAGCGCACCAGTTCTGCCTCATTTCAGACTGGCCATTTCGGGTTACAAGCAGGAGCAGAAGGAGAGGGCTGTACTGTGGTAAATGAATGGAGGAGGAAATCTGCAGTGTTGGGCACAACTTCACATTCTCCTACAGGGGCTTACAGGGACCTGTGACTTTGAGGGCAGAGAGTGTGACTGAGCAGGATGGAAAGGAAGCAAACTTCAGAAGATCCCCATGCCACGGATACAAGACAGGTAACTTACCTTGTAAAAAACCCAATTTGCTCAGTTAAGAAGAGGTTTCAAATGATATGGAAGGTGAGCAGGTGGCAGACTATCTTGGCACGTGCCTCCCACGCAGTCCAACAGCAGCACAAGGCTCTGCTGATCAATAGTTAATCTCCAGAATGAACTGGGCTTGTTCCAGGGGCAAATTCAAAATAAACACAAGTCCTGCTTATCCTTAGTGTTGTGGCCTACTTGTAGAAGGTAGGTCTCAAAAACCATGACTGGCATTAGGGCATGATTTAAACAGCAAAGTGACAAACGAGAGGGCAAAGGCATTGCCCTCCCTCCTGCCTTTTCTCAAAGCTAATGTTATCAGAGATCTTCACCCCAATATCAGTCAGCAAAATGAGAATAACAGGGAGCAACTACCCAAGATAGCTGGGAGACCACTCAAGTAATACCGAGCATTCTGATGAGGAATGTACATGTTACTCCCTTCTGCACCACAGCTGGTCAGGCAGACTGTTAAGTGTCCCAGCACTGCTGCCTGCCCAGCACCCCCCCACCTGAAAGAAGCAGGCAAAGACACCTGCAACAAAATCAGGTTTATTTCCCTTCTCTGCTACAGCAACGAGTGTGCCCCTGTGCTCAGGCAGAAGACGTCTGGCACTATTTGCTTCATGCTTTCATGCCCACAATCATATCGTGGACCTTTTGGTTGAGGGCTCCTCCGTGGACTCCCTTCTTGCCCACAAGGAAGATCAGGGCTTTGGGGGTCTTGCCAATACAAATGGATCTGCTGTCACTGCCTTTGCTTCTGACATCCATCACGTTGTCTTCATCCACCAGCAGGCTGTCACGAATCACACTGCACTTTTTGCCAGCTATGGTGATTCCTGTTAGCAGGAATGTTTTCCGATCCTGGCCTGTGATCAAGCCCACTTCTTGAGGCGAGATGGCTGCAAGGAGCCCGCCTGGCTTGGCCGCCCACACGCACTTATTGTCAGAGAGGCCCACGACAGCCACATCTTCAATGTTCCTGTCCGCCAGGATGCTATTGACGTAGCATTTCCAGTAATCCATTGTGGCCCGGCTGCCCGAATCTTGGAAATGCCCAGCACTGAGCTTCCCCGTCTTCTACCTGCTGGGACTTTGGTCTCGGCACACTGGTCCTAAAAATTTCAGTTTGTGAGTTGGGCCTCCAGATCCCTGCAAGCCTGAACGGGGGAGCTGGGGGAAATCGACAGCCAAGGCTCTTGCCTTGCCTGCGAGGAGCGACCTGTGACGACAGCAGCGTTTGCCACTCCAGCCTGTTCTATGATGTCATATTTCCCTCGCAGCCGGGTGTCCCACAAAATGACTTCCCCGCAACCCTGCCGACAAGAGGGAAGCTCTCAGGGGGGGTCTCATAAATTTGGTACCAGGCGGCTGGGGCGGGCGGAGGCCTCCAGGGGACCCCCCACCCCAACCTCAGGCGCCGCCATTTGCCGCCCCCCACACCAGCTTTTCACCTCCAGCCACCCGTGTCCCCCTTCTTCCCCGAGTCACACCAAACGGCTGAATTTCACCAGCTCGGGCAGCCCATACTTTTCCTGCGATGCCGTTCTTTGTAAAAGCCCAGATGTCAGAAGAAACGCACTTGCTGCCCGTGTTTCGTCACGCTGCCCGCTGGCAGCGAGCGCTCAAACTTTTATTTTCCACGCTGCGGTCGCCCTCGTCTTCCACCGAAGCCCTCGGCCCCGCGGAGGCCTCGGCCTGGGGCAAGCGGGCAGGTGCCGGCCAAACCCCCGCCGCCCGCCGGCGCGCTGCCCGCA
>NW_010972592.1:1966054-2012769 GCF_000737465.1 Haliaeetus leucocephalus
GGACAGGTACGGCGGGGCGAGGCGCGGTGCTCCTGCCCGGCCCGAGCCGGGGGCAGGCCCCGCTGCGGTCGGGCCCGGTTCTGGCTCCGCGTTTGTTCGCTGTGGTGTTCTTCACCGCCCTTGAGGAGGCACCTGTTTGCTGTGGCGGGCGCTGCCGTGCCCGGCACTCCGCGGTGCTGCGGGAGTAGCCTGCACCCGGCGTCGGCCTTTAACCTTGGGCGACGCGTTTCTGTCCCCCGTCGCGCTACAGGTTCTGGCTTGTGACCAAGGAAGATGGGCACATGGTTACAGCTCGCCAGGAGCCGCGGCTGGTCCTCGTCTCCGTCAGCTGTGAGAATGGGCACTTGGTCTTGGAGGCCCCAGAAATGAAGAAGCTGTGCTTGCCTGTAAAGCTCCCCAGGAAAAATCCCGTGGTGAACTGCAGGTAAACGAAGGAGGGTTGTTTCCCCTCCCTTCTCTCTAAATACCGCCTCTCGCTTACATGCTTTGCTGTTCAAGACTGTGTGATGGTTTGCGTTTTCTTATGCAGAAATTGGAGGGTGAAAGCTGGGGGCTTCTGCTTCTTTTCTGGGAGGGTCTGCCCCCCCCATCTGCAGAATGGAGACAGACTTCAGGCTAGGGCCTCTACTGACAGGACAAGGGACAAGTTTTAAACTAGAAGAGGGTAGGTTTAGATTAGGCATAAGGAAAAAATTTTTCACAATGAGAGTGGTGAGACACTGGAATGGGTTGCCCAGAGAAATTGTGGGTGCCCCATCCCTGGCAGTGTTCAAGGCCAGGCTGGATGGGGCTTTGAGCAACCTGGTCTAGTGGAAGGTGTCCCAGCACATGCCAGAAGGATTGGACTGGATGATCTTTAAAGGTCCCTTCCAAGCCAAACCATTCCGTGATTCTGTGAAATTCTCTGCTGTGTGTTATACAGGAGGCCAGGATTGATTGTCATAACAAAAGGTCTAGTTTTAATCTGCTAAACGCTGATGGAAACAAATCTCAGGAAAAGATGACACAGTATTCAAAGACCATACATTTTATATCTGCCAAATGAACTGTGATCTTCAATCTTCATAGAATGTCATGTTTACTCATTTGTGTTTACTTATAGTGTTTTCATTTTTGCTTGAGTGAGCAATTGCATCTCAGAGCCTCAGTCATACATACTGGTATTTCTTGCTCACCGCTAGTAGCGTCAGCATTTTTGGATACACACTGGCCATTTGGAATTGGTGAGATGTAAGGGTTTAGATTCGCTCACCCCTGTCTGTAGGTGTTTAACTGAGGTGCCTAAATTAATAACTTGGTTGCCCGAGGCTTACTCTGTGGTCACTAGGGAAAGAAGGGCATCCCCAGAGAGCAAGTCATTCCTTGTAGGTGCTATCTCAAAGGGGTTTCAGGTGAACGGGTTACCATTGTAGTCATTTAGCTGTGTGCCTAGAGTTATGCCAGATGAATGCAAGCATAGTTATTTTATCCATGTATTGAAATCCATGCTGGAAAATTGCCAGGGGGAAGCAGAAAACCTTTTCCCTGTTAAAATGTCAATTAACGTGTAAGACCATTTAGTAACTGAAAATGGTGTTAGCCCATACGGAGATACCGATAAAGTGTTTTTCCTTTGGGTAGCAGAGAAGGTTAATGTACCAGCTGCTATAATTAAAACTAAAAGAGTGCCGGAAAAGAAAATGCATTCACTAGCTTTTAGCATAAATCTGTTGCTATGGAAACCCTTGATCAGCATAGCTCAGTATCTTTGTTTATACAGGGCCAGTGCAAGTTACAAGTCATGGAGAAATAGGACAGTCTTTGAAAAATCTGTCTATAATGTGTGTATGTTAGCTGATGACACATACACTACAGAAACAATGCAGTTTTCAAGATGTTATTTTTCTAAAATTTGTTGTGCCATTAGAAAAATATTTCAATAGACTAAGTGCATTTCAGTAATGAAAAATTATCTTAGATTTTCAAATTTTACATCTCAGTGATTTGTTCTTCTCTTGATTTTTTTTCTTTCTTTGCCTTAATAAACTATAGCACACTCTGGCTTTAAAATTGCTAGAATTTGGGAATGTGAATAAGCAAACGTTAGATGCATGTAAACAGACTTTAAAAATTACCGAGTTGTTTGGTAATGTAGGTGGTGTCATAGGATGTGAAATTAGCAATACCTATAGTTAAACATAGCCTCATACTTTTCAGGAGGAAGCCTGAAGTTTTGTATGACTCTGCTGTGCTTAAACAATTTGCCATTTGTCAGCTGAAGGCTGATTTTTTCTAATCCATTCAGCCATTCGTAAGAATGAGGATTGGGAATAGTACTGTATTCAGGCAAATGAAGATTTGGTTTTTGCTCCTAGATTCTTCCCTTCCAGCTTGTGAGTAGCAGTAGCTGTCTTACTGCGCAGTACACTCTGCCGCCAAGGCCCTCTGCACAGACTTGTATTTATTCCACCACTGGGCGAGCATGATGCCTTCAGATTGGTGCTGTCTCATGCCTGGTAGTTGGGAGCTGAGGCAATGCAGTAGTGCCTCTCGCTGCAAAAGGCTGTGCAGATGCTAATCTTTAAAACTGGTACGTCCAGGTGCAGACTTTACATGGATATTTAAAAATCCTGTGTTGGGGGGAGTGAAAGGTAGGACTGAAGCCACTGTGTAGGCATTGTTTCTCTTTGTGCAAATATTAGAGGGTTTCTGTAGCCCTCTGGTTAAGAAGCATGTTCTTCATTTGTGCCCTTTGCCAGTATGTCAGTTTGTGTTGCAATACTTAAATTGCATGATCTAGTCCCATGGATCCCTATACCACCGAGTGCTCAGGATAGATCTGCTTCCTGGGTGGAAAACAGTAGTGTTGGAAGCTGTAAGACACTCACCTCTGTTGTCCTGCCAGCCAGAAGGCGTGCAGACGCTGAGAGAATGGAGGGAAGAGAAAGGCAGTTGAATGCTGTCTGTGGCAATGGCATTTAACCCCAACCTGTACCACAGCATTGATACAGGGATCCCAGCAAATAAAGCAGCGATGCTGCTGCCAGCACCCTAATGATTCATCTCTCCCCCAGATGAGTAAAGGAGGGCTCCTAGGAGCTGGGCTCGGACTAGACGAACTGCCTGGGTATCTCTATGCTTTAAGCTGTCCAGGGTATGATTGCAGGGGTACAGGAAACTGCAGTGCATTTGGGTCAAAATCGCTACTTTTAATAGAGTAGTAAAACTATTCATGAGTGGTGTTGGAAGTTTACTGAAAGGTTGAGTTGAGGTTGACCTTTTCTTGCCAGGAAAGTGTTCCTTGCGTAAACTTGTTTGTATTCTGCTGCCAGTGGCTTTTTATGCCTCATGGACTTTGCTTCCATTATAAATCTTTAACCTCTCTTAAGATACTGAGCTATTCTATATGCTAAGTTTGAGCTTGAGAGTTTCACTCAGCTCTGGCTAAACTTTTACAGCACAAAAATCTGAAGGAGAGCTTCCTTAACAATCAGGGACACTTACAATTAATAACATTTGTAAATGTCAATTACAGTAACTAACCACATCCTTTCAAACTATGATTCATTTTCTGAATTTAATTACCTTTTATCTTTTGGTGTTACAATGGTGTGCAAATGCAAGAGTAGACCCTTTTTTTTGCTTGCAGGTATGGCAAACAGGTAGATTTGTTACTGGTCATTGATGTGACATTTAGCTCTGGGCACCTAAAGGCTATTTCACAGCTCATTCTTTTACCAGCTGGTATTGTCTGGCCATGTCCATATTACTTAGCTTTCAAAACAAGGTGGCCACAAAGATGTTGCACACTGGGAATGACTCTTGTGCCAAATTCAGAAACCAACTTCCACCTCATTACAATCCAGGTGGTTTGTTTACTGTATCTTGCTACTAGTATTAAAACAAGTTGTTTGCCTTTGAACAATAAATATCCTTGAGCCTTTGGCTTTCCAGCTAACTTGCTGATGCATCTTGTGACTCTTCAGGCTCTTTGGACTGGATATCCAAGGCAGGGACTGTGGAGATGAAGTAGCTCAGTGGATCACCACTTTCCTGAATTCAGAGCCGTATCGACTGGTGCACTTTGAGCCCTCCATGGTGCCAAGAAAGTCAAAGGACGTAATAAAACTTTTCCGAAACACAGATGAGGTAAATGAATGTTTATTTTCTCAGAAGTACTTTCTTTTAACCATTTCCCTCCCACCCACCCATTGAAACGTGCCCATTCCGTCATTGGTGATTGATTGAGCCCAGTTTAGCAAGGTATGTAGTCATGTACTTAAACCACATGAATATTCTTTTCTATGATGAGATGACTTGCTTGAATTCTACTTTAAATCTGTTCTAAGCTATTGACCGTTCACAGCTAAAGAGTCTGATGCTGATGTTTGAAGAGGAACTATTACATTGCAGAATAGCATTCCTTTTGTGCCTCAGTAAATATAAAAAAGTTATTTTTTTAAAGATGTTTTGATGGTGTAATCTGTGTTGCATAAAAAACCTCCGTTCCCTATCCCTTGTTAGGTCTAGGAGTGTACCGATATGAGTTGTGTTACCTCATATTTTGTTTAAAGGAACGATGCTTAACCCAGGGCTCTATAGTTGTGGGCCTAGGAATTAAAATCCAAAGAAGGTTACAGAGGTTTCATATCTATCTTTTTCTGTGGGAAGAGGCTTGAAGGTGTGTGATTAGATAAAGTTAATGCAGGCAGGGAAAGGAGTTGCTGTGCTCAGTCATCCTCATGCCATTGAAGCCACTGATGCCCTTCTTTCTGTCTGAACAGCTCTCACGGGAAGATGGTTTGAACTGTACCTGATGAGTGTAAGCTTTTTAAGCAAATGCAAATTGTGAATACCTTGCCTTACTGATGTGATGCTATTACCTATAGGGCATCGGTGTTTTGCTTGTTGTTGCACAAAGAGGAGAAGGTATATTCAATTAGGGACTTCTATAGATATGCATTTATTATGTAAGGGCACTGAGACCAGTACAGAAGACTAGGTTTCAGCAAAAGGGATGCCAGATTAGGAGGTGTGACATTCAGGAATCCTAACATGAAAAGAGGGCAGAATCGTTTGTACAGGTATTTCACCACTCATCTTCTTGTGGTTGTAAAGGTATGTACAAGGTGGGGGGTGGTGAAGGATAATGTAAGAGAAAGACAGGAGGAGAGGTATACACTGAAATTCTTGCCAAATTTCCTTTTTTTTTTTTTTTTTCTGTGGAACTAGCATATATAAGAGTTTTCTTTTAATACTGTTCATTGGCCTTGTTTGCTAAAAGGGCAGCCCTCCCACTTCCAAGCAAACAGACTGACGAATGGACAGTTGCAATTTGGTATTGCCGTTCTGTATATGAAACTCCCTCTGGTGTTGTGATAAGATAGATTCATTATATAGAAAAATCCAGTTAGTGGATTATAGTCAACCAGATAAGTTCAGCAGGTCCATAAACATCTTAAGTACCTTTCATAACTTACCATAACATGTTTTACTGATATACTTAATTCTGTCTGTAACACCTAGAATAAATGTCTGGGACATGCATACAGTATTATTTTGTAAGAAGATGCGGTAGCTTATAGAATTTTGGTTTAATTTTATAAGTAGAAGTTTAGTTTTACAGTTTGAGCAAACAGAACTTGCCATGGTTACTGAAATAGGAAAGCGCATGTTATTTTACTTGTTAACCTACTTTCAGGAAAATTAAAATCTGAGTGCAGCAGCCTAACAGTCCGGCTAATATGTGGCCACTGGTTCCAACATATCTGTCCTTTTGCTGTTCAGTAACTTTCGTCCCGTGCTCTTACAGCAGCCTTAGGATTTGTTTGTGTTTGTTTGTGTAGGTTGCCTATCCTGACTGTAGCCCAGTCTTGATCCTCTCAGAAGCTTCACTGGAAGATTTAAATACCAGGCTGGAGAAGAAAGTTAAGATACAGAACTTCAGGCCAAATATTCTTGTGACAGATTGCGGTGCTTTTGAGGAGGTAAAATAACTGTCTTAAATGTCTTTTTGAAGGCTTGGTTATGTTTCTTTGTAACTCAAATTTCCTTATGTGATGGTGCCTACAAGGATGAGGAAAGCTGCTCTTCCATGATTTTTACAACTGGTTTCCAGAGAGATACAGCTTCTGCTCACATCAGTGCATGTGAAGCACTGAGGGAGGAGACAGGTCCGTGAATGCTTATTTAGCTTGGCAAAGGATAAAATAAGGGTATTTAAATGACAGGCTTGCTACTGAAAGCTCATCTTAAGTGTAAAGTAGGGAAAGCTACGCATGCTATAATTGATCAATTAATGGTACAAATGAACAATTTGTAAATTGACAGTTTTACAGCCTTTGGCACAAGAGTAAAACTGACCCTTGCAATACCGCAGTCTATCACTGCATCTCTGACAGTATTCTGGTAGTTCAAAAAACACTACCTAGGAAGGTATCTGGTGATGAAGTGAACGGGTAATGGTGGTGTTTACGTGTTTTTATGTCATGTTGCCGTTTTTCCAAAGAATTTGCTCTGGATAGATCAGATAATTTCCCAAATCTAAGAAGTTCCTAAAGTGGGAATGGGTTTTTGTCTTCCAAGAGAGATTGCAATAGGCAGCTTGTGTAGACGAGAAGTGAAAACTTAGTTCCACTAAAAATTTCCTTTCTGCAAAAATTGTGACTTATCAGAGGTCACAGATCAGATTATCACACATACAGTAAGAATAAGCTTGCTTTAGGTTCAGACGAGTCCATGCTGCAAAACGGGATTTGTTACTTGTGTATCTTTCTTCCAGATATAATTACTAGTGGATCCTGAATTGGATGAATGCAGTGACTGCCGGTTTTTCATTAAAATAGTACCATAATATAACTGTACTTATTTTGAAGGTACAAGTAAAGGTGATCATCTGGAATGGTACTGCTGCTTCTAGGAATGACTGTGCCACTCCTGGAAAAATGGTTGCATGTGGATATGTCTAATCTGTGTATTACCTTCCCTCAGGACACCTGGGAGGAGATTCTTATTGGCGATGTGGAGATGAAAGGGACAGTGTGTTGTGCCAGGTAAACATTTGATTATTTTATATAGATGTATAGAGATTTATGATAAGAAGCTGTTATTGATTTGGCACTGTCTGTCATTGCAGGTGTATTTTAACAACTGTTAACCCGGACACTGGGGTCCTGGACAGGAAGGAGCCCCTGGAAACATTGAAAAGGTTGTAAAAATACCAGTGCTTCTTAGGCTGTGGGAGTGGATTTAGGCTAGGTCCCAACAGATGTTAGACTAGTATTTTAAAAGTGGTTTGAATTATGTGTGGGGCATAATAATGCAGTATAAAGGTCTGTGTATATTGGCTTCCATTCTACTTTCTGCAATTCTATACGGTAAGAAAATTGAGGAAGTTCTCTCTTCTTTCTTGCAAACTTTACATTCCCTGTCCCTTTCATCTCTGCTAGGGTGAATGCCTGGGCTAACAGGTATTTAAGGTATTCAAATGTATAACTTTGCAAGTTTGGCATTTCTTTTTACAAAGTCTTTTGTATGTGTATTATACACGGATGCGTGAATACAAACAGGCTTTTTTTTTCTCCATTTGAACTCCTTGTTTCTCTTAAACAGTATTTATTTAGCTTTTAGTCTAGTATGGTGACCGAAACAGGGCATCACTATTCAGGTGTCCTCTCTCTCATCACTGATATCTTGATGTTCACAATTTGTTACCACCGATTCTAAAGAAGTGCTCTCTCTCTGCAGTTACCGCTTATGTGATCCATCTGAGCAACACATATACAAATCCAGCCCTCTCTTTGGAAGGTACTTTGCCGTTGACAAAACTGGAACGATTCAAGTTGGAGACCCTGTGTACAAGATGGTCGAGTAATGAGAGAGGCTTTGATCAGAAGATGCTTTTCACTTTGATATGCGAATTGTTTTCCCATGTACTTGGTCACCAGCATAACTTTTTCTTACTCCTTGCAATATTTTTTGTGCTCTGTTCCTTTGTAAGGTGCAGGAGGTCTCTGAGGCTGTGAAGTGCCAGTCATTTCAGATCATGTCATCTACTAGCATGGCTGTAGCAACCATGTCTTAAGATTTTCTGGAGGCTGTGATAGAAGAAACTCTAATCCAAGACTTCACAGCACTGCTGTGAGTATCGCACCTCCTAAAATTTTGTGTCAAGCTCACTGTCGGAATCCAAAATTATGTACAAGGGCTTTGCATCGTGTATTATTTGCATTCAGTGCCTATAAAGAACCACAAACACAGTCATGCCAAGCGTAAAGTAAATATGTTGGTCACAGACCTGCCTTTACAAGTGAACACAGAGTGCAGATGGCAAGGCTCTGTCTTAGATTCCACCCTTAATTGGTCCTAATCATCTTAGCCTATCTGTGTCTGGAGGTACTTTTTTGCAATGTTTCTTACCCTGCGGTCGTTTCGTGAAGATTGGTACTGTCTTTTGAGATTGGAGCAGTATCAGAAGGAGAAGGATTGTGACCTGACTAAATGCTACTCTAGTCTAGGGGTGGGAACACTGGCCAATGATGCGTAAGGCTGTGAGTTTGTTTAGTTTATGACCTCTGCTTGATAGAGTTTGAACCATCAATTTTTTCTCCTGTGAAGCATACTGTAACATTGAGGCTGTAGAGCAATGATGCATTTGCTAATGTATCAGTAGAACTTCCAGTTTGACTAAACGAATTAGGTGTTCACTGGATCAGAGACTTCATGCACACTGGAGGGGAAGAAAAGCTGTTGGGAGTGATCCAATTCTGAGCCTGCCCCGTTCAAGCTGATGTCCAGGCCAATATTGTAGGGCTCCGCGTTCATGCTTGGTTCCCCTCTGGCTCAGTGAATCTCTTACTATAGAAAGTTAGGCTGCTAAGCAGATGTTTGGGAAGCTGTGGTTTTAGACTGAGCATGTTAACATTCTGGTTACGCATTTAGATCTCTGGTTGCCCCCCACCCCTGCCCCTGTTCTAACAAAAATGTTACCCATTTTTAGGCAGCTGATAATTATATTTTCTGCTATATTTTATACTGCATAAAACAGATAGGGGAGGAAACTAGTTGGATTATGGCACTAATATCTTTTCTTTAAAAGTTACATGATTATTTTTTAAAAAGAAAGTGGACTCCAAGACAAAAGCCAGCCGTCTTTCAAATGTTTGTCTGCCTGTTGCTTTGTTATAGATTACTAGATCTAGAAAGACTGTTGAACTAGCCAAAAAGAGGAATCTAATTAAGTGTGAAGAAGGACAAGTATGACCCAATTTGGTGTTTAGATTCTTTGTTTTCTGTTGTGAATATGAAACTGGAATTGTGCTACATGTTCACAACTCAGACCTGTAAAATGAAGAGCTGTCCTGCCTTTGAGCAAATTCAGACAGATGTATGTGGCAAGCCTGAAGCAAGCGTATGGGGAAGGTAGTTTTCTATTATTTGTGAACTCAGAGTTGCTCTGAATATCCTTTCGTTAGCAGAGTGCTCTTTAAGTATTGAGTTTTCCTGTGACAAACAAGTGCCCAGTTTGGACTGCGCATTGCATATTTGTGTATTGTTATGCCTGATGCAGCAACTAGTGGGAGGAAGTGAGAGAAAAAGAATCTTTTGAAAAGAAAAATAATCCTGAGGTTCACTTTTTAAAAGTATATGTTGAAGATCCTTAATATTAGAAGCTGAAACCTTGTGGAATTCCTAATGGTATTATTAAGCAAAGACCGCCTGCTGGCCTGCCAAAGCAGTTAGTTAAGTGTGTGTCTCTTCATTAAGTCAAAGAAGCGGAAGGAAAAAGAGCTGAATTTTTGCCTCTAGCCAGACATTTTTTCACTGTTGTTTTAGCACCACATTAGGATTTACGCAACACTAATTGTGTGGTATAGATCATGTTGCCTCTCGTTAGGCTATCGTCAATTGGGCTAATTTGGAAATAGGGCTGTCTTTCCAATGAGAAACTGCATCTGCATTCCTGTTAAGAAAATGTCATAGATCTAAAACCCTGATTTATCCCTGTAAAAGGCCCTTGGAAGAATTTGGCTAGAATGCTAAAACAGGTATGTGTCTGAGTAGAACACATTTCACAAATGACACTTAAATCAATTATGTGATGAAAGAGGGCCATTCCAGGATGTGGAGAGCATAACTTACGAACATTACAATATAAATATCTTCATATAAATGTTGAACTGCTGTAACTGTAGGAATTGTGCTTGATTTTGCTAAAGCCATCTAGGAAATTGACTGAAAACATGTCAATCATAAAACACTATTTTTTAAATTGTGTACTTAAAAATGTTAATTGCTTTTTTAACTCTAGAGGAAAAAAACAAAAGTATAAACTTCTATTGAATCCAAACTCTTGTGAGGTGTAAAATTTGTGAATCTTCTGTTTTCTTTGTTTTCTGTTTCAGCATTTAACTTCTGCTCCTGTTTCCAGGACTTCTTTTATAATTAATATTTGTGATTTTTTTTTTTTTTGATCTTGCCTCTAAGTTCAGGAAAATATGCAGTTAACCAGAGGAAGCTATATGCGTAAGAGAGAAGTACCATCAGATGTAAGTGGTCTTCAGGCTCAATTTTACAGCCCTTATGATCTAGATGATGAAAAAGAGGTTTACAGACTATCCACTTTTTTCTACGGACATATGAACATAGGGCAAAATGGGTTTGAAAGCAGGAAAGTACAGTACACTGAAGTCAATGCAAGGTCCTGTTCCCTGTTTCAGGTCGCTAAGTATAAAGCCAGAACTTTTTTTACAGCACCAACATAGTTCTTGCAGAAATATGTGTGAGAGAAGCACAGTCTTTGCAGGCAGAAATTTCCTGGTTGCTTTGAGGTGGGTACATCTTCAGCCAAGTCTGCCCCCACCCAAAAAAAACACCGAGAAAGATCCGTGCTTCTGCATCTTAAGGAGAAAAAAAGCCTTCCAAAGGCGTTGCTCCGCTTCTTCATAAGAAGAAAAGAGATTCCTGGCCCTTGCCACTACAAATGGCAAAGGTTTCAAAAAGGGCTGCCGCAGGGCATTCATTTCTTGTCTATTCTAGCACCTTAAATTGCCTTATTCTCATTTGAGATCCGTAAGAAATCCCCTGTGCTGGGCAGCTGCAGGGCTGAGGACTACACCTGCAAAGTCTTTGTCTCTTCTGGACAGAAGGTTCTTAAAAAATAATCCAGGCATCAAAACCACATGTGTATTAGTCTTTTCTTCAGCGGGAAGAGAGGCAGCATTCATACCTCATAAAGGTTCCTGTTAAGCCATTGTGTTAATATTAACAATCTCTGCTTAGAATGTCACTGTTACTAGTAATTATTTTTGCGTTTTACCTGGAGAAATTGGTGAAGTCAGTAAGGGTTTCCAACACTGGGCCTCTTCTGAAACAAATGTTTTTTATTCAACATGACAAATTTGGATTCTGGAGCCAGAATCTTCACTTGTATTGACTTTCCTGGTGTGGGACAAGGGTTTTCACCTATAGATGTACTTCTGATTTTCTTCACTTTTATTTATTGGTGTTCCTTTTCAAGTATCTTGAAACAGTGCCCTGCCTGTCTGCTAGCAGAGCTGCTTCCTGGGCAGTGTATGAAGAAGACGCCCACAGTGGAGAGGGGAGTGCTGGATGCTGCTGTGTGACTGCATTGTGTTGTGTGGGAGCACACAGTACTGGTCAGTGCTGGTGAAGCAGGGGTTAATATCTCTTGGCTACTCAGCTGGTGAATGTGCGTTTGGGATTGTTATAACCAGTCAAGCCTAGCAATGAAGCTTGGACTGAACCTGTGGTGAAGGTGAGTATCGTCTGCCACAGCTGAGACTGCCATGAAGCCATGAAGCAAAGAGAGCTGAGGAGGTGCCCATCTACGGCGAAGGGAAGGATGGTGTCAGCATGGCAAGTGTGGTTTGCTTGGTCAGGCAGACCAGGGAACAGGAACAGTTGGAAGGGGAAAGGAGGTGAGGAAGGCTCAGGTCTGTAGAGGGTGTGTGTCAGGGCTGGAGCTGCAGGAGATGGGGCTGTGAATCGAGGCAGGGAACTGGGTGGTTGCATGTTCTCAAGGTGTTTCTGTGCAGATGGATTTGAGAATGAGCCTTAGTTGTGCGGTAGCATTGACTTCCAATATTCATCACAGCCACTTGTAGCCTGGCCTGAGAAATGCCACACTCCCCAGTGGGCAACAGCTCATCACGTTGACTTCAGGAAATCGAACCCCAAGTAATTGTAGCCTGAGCTAAACAGCAGGTAGAGACTATCTTCTGTCTGTGCAGTCCATAGGCACAGAGGATGCTGTGGTACATCGTCGTGAAGAATTTGGGTGGGAACCTCTCTCATTTTTCTGACCCCACGTAAAGCTAAAGCATCTCCCCTTTGCTCTTGGACCATTATGCACTAGGCACCTAGCTGACTGAAACTCCGCTTTCCTCCAGGATCAGTATTAGAAGAATTGTATCTCCACTAGTGCACAAAATTGCTCTGACGGCTTATCACTGCTTATTTACCAGCTGACTGTTCTCGCTTTCTTTAGGGGCTAGATAATAAGCACAGTGAAACAATTACTGTGCTTCATTGAAGTGCTAACCCTCATAAGCCTCTTTGCTGTTGAACTCCAAAAACCAGCTGCGTTCACTGTTAATTGAGGTTTGTCTTCCACAGATAATGAAGGATGATGATTTCTTCAGTCATAGCTGGCATGATTATATGCATTGACTCATGGACAGTTATTTTCGACAGACCTGCCTATATCACCTTGGCATAAGTAAAAGGTGATTGCTAAATGTCTTACCTCCACTTTATCAAGATTCCACTCATAGACGTGGAGGACTGAAAGAAACCAGCTGGGTCAGAGCATGCAGTCTTCTCTAACTGCAGAAAACAAAGCAATAGACATTAAATTCAGACTTGGAGAATACCTTCTTCATCTGTCTTTACATACCATGGGCCACAGGGCACTTCCTGTTGTGCTTCGAAAACTTTATATTTTTAGTAAAAGATCAAAAGCAACAGTGATAGTTGGACTACAAGAAGATGATGGAAGAGATCAAGAGTACCAACAGCATCCTAGATCCTTTCAAAGGTAAAGACTGAGCTCCTCAAAATATCAATCTTCCACTGTGTTTACAGCTGTGCAGTTTGGTGGTCAATGTTAACTCTCCATTCCTTGGGTTTATGTAAGGTAGAGCAGAATATCAACCTCTTTCCAATTAGTTCAAGAGACAGGTGACATGAAGTTTTTTTTCCCTCTGCTCTCCTTTATTCCTTTATTTCTGTTTAATAGTCCTAAAGCTGTCGGATAAGGGTTTACTGCATCCTAGGCTGCGTGGCCTTCAGCAGAACTAACTCTTCCAGCTCATCTTCATGTGTTCAGAAACGTGAGTCACAAACATCCTAATTGGGTATGTGAGGGTTGCTATATAATTAATCCTGGAAGGGCACCAGGAAGCCAGATAGATCCCTTAATCTAAACATAGTTGTAAAAAGTGGAAAAATACCCGATCCTTTCAGACTTCCATGGAAAGTATCTGCTCAGCCCTGGAAGTGGTTATAGGAAAAGGCTGAGTTTACTTGAAATGCAAGGGCACACAACTTGAGTCTTTGAACAACCAGGTCAAAAAGAGAAGGCTCCTGGGCAGTGTGTCTGATGGAGCAGAAAGTCTATGCCGAACCTCACTTGCATGCAACCCTACGTGTAACTGCTCTCTAACTGGGCAAACTCTACCATGTCGTCTGACCAAAACACGTGTGTAAGTGGTCAGCTGGGATCTCCCTCGTTGCAAGACTCTTCATCTGCTAAGTAGGGTGGCAGTGCTGGCTGTGCCCTCTGGGAGGTCCTATTCTGGGAGCAGCCATGCTCCAGGAGGCCACTGAGACTTACCAGCCCCTGGGAGGATGCTGAGAGCAGACACAATATAAGCAGGTGCTGCTGAGAACCTGGCTCCGTTTATCTTCTGGACTCAGCTTGGCCTTGCGGAGTCTGTCTTTGAAAGCGGTGGCAGCAGTGCTGGAGTCAGTGTTGTACATCCATGAAGGGTTAAGCAACGTATGTACTTATTTTAAGATTGCCAACAAGAGCAAAGTCTATCTGATTTCTTTAGTTTGAACATGCAGCTGGACCTGAGGGAAGGCAGGCAGTGTGGCAGACAAGGGAAAGCTGCTAGAGTAAATAAAAAATTAATGTGCTTTTCCCCTTTTTATTCTGTTGCACTTAGCAACTATAGAGAAACTGCAAACATGGATGGCATAGCTAAATATTCTCCTTGCATGGGGAGAAGAGGTTAGCTCCTGCACCCAGAGAGGTTAGAGGTAGCAGTGTGTCTGAAGCACTGGGCTTCCAAACTGTGCCTGCAACTCTCACACTGCTGGAAATATTTGGAGCCTCAGTGTCCGTGGCCTTGGCTGAGAGCTTCTCAGACCCAAACACCACAGGAGCTACACGCAGGGTGTGTGCGAGGCAGGTCCCAGCTGGAGCTTCTTTGGACGCTTTTGAGTATGGCAGGTTTCCTCCAGAGTGGCAGGATGCTGAACTCCAACTATAGTCCAAACTAAAAAGGGGCAGCCTGGTACACCCCTTTTCCCATGGTATCTCATTTCCATACAAAGACTTAGTTACTTAGTCTGACTACGTAATTCACTGCCATTAAAGCTTTTTTTTACATTTGTTTTTCAGGATGGCAACAGAAAATTCTCACTTCTTTATTTGCACAGGTATGTTAAAATATGATTTCATTTAACTTTAAAAAAACCCAGAACACCTCCCCCTCTCCCCAAAAAACCCAAACCCAAACAGAAAAGCCCCAAACCCTAAAAGCAAAAAACCCTGGGTTTTATTTTTTTGTTTGTTATGAGAAAGATTCCCAACACCTCAGTGCCAAGCAGTAGAAAAGCTGTATTGCTGATCAAGTGCAGTCCTTTACTTAATATGTGTAATCATTATGGAGCCATCTACCAGCATCTCTTTATTAAAAATGTGTTTTCCTAAAAAAACCTGTCAAATTTAACATCCTTACAAGAGCCTTGGAACACCAATGCTTGTCTTGCATTCCTCTGACCTTTCTGCAACCCAAAAATAGATGTTCCTACCCCACTGAACTTTCTGCATACATAAATACATTTGATGCCAGCTAGTTTGGAATAAAATAGGCTATATTTAAAGCAGATAGTTCCTGCTGTCCCCAGTCCCCCTGGGATTGTTTGCCCTTTTTAAATGGAGTAGGTTTGGATAAAGTATGTGTCTCTGGCGTGCCTGTTCTGAAGGGGCCTCCCACAGATGCTATTTAATATATCCTCCATTAATTCAAGTAGGAGAGGTCAGTGTATTTTATCTATTCATCTAGATGGAGCTGTCAAAGTGGATTTGGAGCTGGATTTGAAGACTTCAAGATATGTAAATTTAAAAGAGGGGGAAGCATGCCAACAGGTGAGTCTGAATACAACCACACTTATACCAAGCTCATTTATTCTTTTAAAAAAATAAAATTTGATTGTGCGTTATTTATAATAGACTTCAGATAATGCTTTTGGTTTTGTTTAGGGTTTATTTGTGGAGTGTCAATGTTTAGTCTGCATATTCTCCCCCAAATTACAAAATCCTGAAATTCTCCACAAAAATCATACAACACAAATGTGGTTTTGAAAAAACCAATTGAATTCCTCCTGTCCTTTCTCACTTTCTTTAGGGGGTAATGCAATACGGACATTGCATTTCCTTTCCTCTTAAACCCTTACTGTAGTCAGCTGTTCACAGAGTGTGTGTGTGTCTGTGTGTATATACGTGTACATGCATAATTGTTATTGAAAGTGTAAGAAATCAACCTTTGTTTCAAAATGGTGTTGTTTGCATTTATACTCGAATACTTTGTTTTGTCAGGCTCCCCTGCTCCAAACAAATGTCTGAAGGCATCTCAAGTTGGCAAGATAATCAGCTCTGACCACTTTATTTCCATTTCTGATTGCTTACTTTTTCCCATGAGAAAATCCTTTTGAATAACATATTTAACTTGTGTAAGGGAATGGAAGCTCCATTCCTGCAAAATGTGAAGGTTCCCTGGCTTGCTATTCTTGTTTCACGTTCACCACAACCTATTATAGATGTATGCATGTTTTTTTCCCTGGCAGGTTTCCACCAACAAATGGAGGCATCACTTTTGGTGCATCCTCTGGACTAAAAGGCTCCTGGCATCAGGGAAATAAAGCAAGATGGTACGTCGTGTCCCAGCCCTGGATGAAGTTGTGATAATTAGCTTTGAAGCTTTAAAACTTGTCTTCCCCCGCCACTTCCCTTTATTTTTCTTGGCTTATTTTTCTTTCTCCTTTCTTTCTCCATCTTTAATGACTGGAAAATGACCTGGTGTAAGGGACCTTAAAGGAGGCTTTCTCTAAATGTCCAGCCTCAGTGCTCCCTGCTGCACTTTAAGTCCCTTTCTGTCATACAGATGGTGCATCCCTTAGTGTATTTGAGTACTTGTTCAACCTGCAGAAAAGGTGACCATCTTTCCTAGAACTATAGTGACTCTTAGTCCAGTTGCTCACATAGCCTTCCACGGTGTAGTGCAGCTGGACGGGAAGCAGGCAATGGGATGACACTGGGACTCTCTGCTCACCTTAGCGTGTAGTGAGGTCAGGGAAAGGGAAAGGAGAAGAAGAACTGTCATAATTCATTAGAATGGTAAATAGGATTTCTGTTTGCCAAGGCCAAGGGGATAATGTGTTTCTGCTGCATAAGGGTAAGTTCTGTGAGAACGTAGGACCCTCGCCATTGCTCCCAGGCTTCCACATTTTACCCCAGCATGCTCAGCAGGTTCCTGGAGAGACCAGTGCACGGTCATAAATGCAGCCCTGTCTTGAAAACACCAACCTCCAGTGCCTGGTGGAGTGTACCTGGCTGCATTGCAGGTATATGCACTTTATAGGGTGTCTGTAAGGCTGGGGTGAGATGGGGTTTCCACCAACTGTGCCAGCAGCGTTTGTGAGGGAACTATGCAGGGAGGTGGGGAACTGAGCCTGCAGCCTCCCTCTGTGCCGCAGAGCTGGGTGGCAGCTCTGGTGCGTGCGCATCTATGCAGCCTTATAAAATAAGCCTCTGCGTGCTGGGTGGCATCCACTGAGGTATCCGGTGGAATTGGAAACCAGCCTTGTGTGTGTATTGGTGATCAACTGCAGCGTGTAGTCTGCTTTAGCTTTTGCTGTGACTGGGAGGTACTCTCTGCTGAAGGCTGTCTTCTGGCCTTCTCCAGAGAATGGTGTTGCTTATCTTGGTTTTGCAACCTCAGTGAATCTTTCACTGTCTTTTCCAAGTGATCTCTTAGGTGCACTGTGCTGGGATATGCGGGGTTTTCCAGTGCGATACACTGTCCTGCGTGTTGATTGTGCCTGTGCTGTCGCAGAAGCTTTTGATTAATGTATCGCCTGGCTTTTCCATAGATGCACGCCACGTATCTACTTCTTGAAGATGATATACTGAGAAAGAAAGATGCAAAATCAATTTGGGATATAAGATGTCCCAGGCTTATTGAGTTAGAGTGAATGTATTTATGTCTAATCCCATGAGTGTCAGGAGTTTTGTTTCTCTGCTTTGAATCTTCACCCCATATTGAAATTAAACTCTTGGCAATCAGCTGTGCCAAGAAATAAATAACTGACTGACATTCTCCCTTTAAACCTGTCCCAAGTGAAGTTTTGTGCATGGTTATTTTTGTTTCAGTTGCATCTGTGACTGGAACCAGTCCCTGCCAGCGGCATGGCTGAACAGCAGCCTGTGCTTTAGGGAGCCTTCCATCAGCTGTGTGGGACAAGCCCAAGCCAAGCAGGAACCACAGGGATGACAATAAGCACACGAAGGTTTCGCACGGATCAGCTTCTTGAGAATGCTGTACACATTGTCAATCTCTGGGAAGTAATAAGTACATTAGGCCAAATCTTGCATGTTGCCTCTCTGCTAAAATGCCCTCGCCAATTCTGCAACAGGGACTAAGTGAGTGGGAGAACAGTCGCCTAGGAAGGAAATCTCTGGAAGCAGCTCTCAAGGCAGGCATGAGTGACGTTGCAGAAATGATGCCTCATTCAACAAAGCAGTTATTTCAAGGAGTTTTTTCTAAAGTCAGGGCAGGATTTATTTGTAATAACCTATGATTGATTACTGAACTGATGTATAAATAGTTGAAATAACCATGAAGGTTAACATGTTGAATGACTGGGCAGCACACCCCTAGTGAACGTGCTGTGATAACGGCATTCCTGGGGTGTGCAGTACTGGCAAGGGAGAGAGTGGGGGCTCCTGTTTTCAAGAACACAGCTTCTTGAAAATGGTTTTCCTTCTCATATGCCTTCCTTTTGGCCAAAAGTTCAGTATTTTTAACATTATTCTTTTAACATCCTTTTGATGCATCAGAACAAATAGAAAAAAACACTCTTCGCATGTCACAAAAAAACCCTCTCAAGTGCTCTTTCACTACATTTTGGAAAAGCACTGGGGAAATCCCTCCTCCGAGCACGGGGATGCTGCAGCTCAGCCCTGGGCACCAGCCTGCTTTGCAGGCAGCGTTGCTACCCTGCAGTGCCGCAATAGCTGTGTGCAATGGAGGTGGCACTGGTGGGCGGTGGAGGGCACTGAAAGTCTCCAGTCTCGGTCTTTCTCTCGTTGGTAACAAGCTCGTGAAAATGTTGTTGAGTGTTGTTTCTGCAGCCAACTGCCGGAGCAGGAAACAATTTCTGAATTAGAGCCAGGAATTGCTTGTAGAATACTCCGGTGGCCGCCCCGCGACGGGCTTGCAGCACCTCGGGTGTGTTAATTCAGCACCTGGCAAGCTTCAGGCTCCTTACAAACCCCAAGGGGAATGGATAATCGTGCTGTCTTTCTCAGAGAGGAGCAGAGCGAAACACGAGAGGTGAAATGCTTTGATAATGACAGTCAGCTCCTGCCAGCGTTGCGCAGTCAGAAAGCGGTGGCTCCTGGAGGGCTGCCAGGCATTTCTCAGAGACAGGCAGGAGCCTGTGTGTGCCGTGCAGGGCATGTGCAGTGAGCCTGCAGCATCCAGGAGCCTCCGGCGTGCCGGCCGGCAGACTGCGCGTAACCCGCGTCTGGAAGCCCCGTGGTGGTGCGGGCCAAGGAACTCCAAGGCAGCAGTGGGTGAAGCTGGCACGCAGGGCTTTGCTAGGCTGAATCCAGAATGGAGATAACACGTGAATCTTGCTGAGGACTATCTCTGCTTGGTGCTTGGCTGTGCTGTGAGGAGCTTGGGTTGGTGCTGCAGGGGGTATTTTTGTCTTGTGCTTGGCTTTGTGGGGTAGAGACGCCTTTAGCTCCTCTTCCCTTGAGGTACTGGTTGTAGTTCTCTCCCTTTCTGAAGCAAAGACTGGTGATAATGGTGTGTTACCATCACGGGTAGTCAGGGTTGATCCACAGCTGCAGTGGAGGCAAAACTGCATTTCGTTCCTTCCAGGAGGAGGGCAAAAGGCTCATTCAGGATCTGATGTTGCCTGCTGGAACAGGAATGGCTTCTCTGCGAGGCATCCCATCTTCCTAACTTTACTGCAGCCCACACAGTCTGCCCTCATAAACAGATAGGATTTAAGGACACCCGTATGTACGGCAGCCCTCAGTTTGTGGGCAGCTGACCAGCAGAGCTCGTCCAGGTTAGGCACTGGGAAAAGCTTTCTGAGTGGGAAACAGGGGGAGAAGCTGGACTGGATTGTGCAGGCATCGGGAAAGGCTTTGCTATTGGAGATTTTTAAGGACAAGTTGGATAAACCTTGCCCAGAAACGGTAGCCGATCCTGCCTTAGGACAGGGATTAAATTGGATGATTTATCACAGTCATTTCCACCCCCTTGTTCTGTTGGGTCTTTTTGCATTGCTGCTTTAGTCTGTAAATTCTTTTTAGATGTGTAAGTGCAGCACCTATGGTGGTGATGTCCTCTCCCAAGGGTGCTGGCAGCATAGACGTGTTACAACCTCCCTCTTCCCTGCTTATGAAAACATGTTAGCCTGTGCTGATGCGCTCTCCCATACAGAAGTGGTTTTTGGGAGATATAAGTAAGAAGTATGCGTAGGTATAGCACAGCAGGCAGGGCCTGGAAGGGTGTTTAAAACATTGTAGCCTATAGGTTCAGCCGCTTACATTATGGATCTGGCATTTTAAGTCATTAAAAACAAATGGCAATTCCTGCCCATGCTGGAATAAATAACTTTGGATAGAAAACTCTGTACAAAGAATAGACAGACTAAAAGTGATTTAGATTGTTATTGAACTCTCCTTATACCTTCTGGGAAAAACAAACCAAACCAAAAAAACCCAGCCTAGGGCATATGTAACCTGCGGACACAATGAAAAGCTGAATTAGCCTCACATATCCGGAAAGCACAACAAACCTGTGTGGTTTCACTTAAGTTTTCATTTATACTTGTCAAAACTCACAGTGCAATATGTTACATTTTCACCCTCAATTTCCACTGGAAATTGCTTTTAGAGTGACTCATTCTTATTTGTATTCTTTTTGTGGTTCCTGACATGTTCCACATTTCAGTAGCTCTTCATTTGAATACAGACAGCCTTAATCACTGGCATTTTTAGTTATCTTCTTTGAACTGTTAAAGTTAAGGGTTTGTAAGCCCTGAGAAGCCATACATCCAGCATCTCCAAGAGTGAGACCTGAAACTGAAGAATCATTTCACCTGAATAAGGTGAGTAGGATTTGACTTGAGATATCAGTGTGCTACAGCTGATCTTTGCCTTTCTCCTCTCTTCAAGATGTTTTTGTTGAACAATACTGCAGGGATTTGTGCTGCTGCTTCTTCAGAGCTCTGGTTTTTTTGTGTGAGCTGTTTAGCCTGATAAACTTTCCACACAGGACCATCCCTGGTTTTGTTACTATGTTATTTATATATAAAAATGCAGCACTGGAAACGTATCACTTCTGCCGCTAGACCTGTTCCAGTTGAGGTCCACATCCAAGAAGTCCCGATGTGGTCTGCTGCCGTGTACCTGCTCACTAGGATGTCTGTGTGGATAAATGAGAACTGGGTCTATAAGGGACTTCAATGCAAATAAACTGAACTCTGCCCATTTTCAACCATCTTACAAAATTTAGAAACTTCTCCCAGATAAAAGAATTCAGCATGAGCTCTCTAGCCTGTCTTAGGACTGTGCATGAACTTTAAGCTCCCATAAATATAACAAAGTGTAGGTTTCCAGGAAAGGGAATCATTAATTTGAGGGGCTGATGTTCTTTGCTGCATCCCAGAGGACAGATCCAGCTGAGGATCCTTCCTTCACTATTGCCTGGAGAGGCTTTCTATTTGGCAACACCGGATCCTAAATCTGTGCTAGCTCTACAGTTGTCAGCAAACTATTCTCCTAACGCTGTCCTTTTCCAGATGTTCAAGAAGTAAAGCTGCATTTTACTCTTATTGTCAGCTGTTTGACAGTGCTGCTGCTTTTTAAATAAATACAAAAGTTAAGATCTTAAATCACTGATAAAGTATAAATACACTTTAAAACCACATTTGAATAGAGTCGCTGTTGCTCACCTGTCAGGGCTCTGTTGCTATTACTGGAGCTCAGATCACCCTTGGCTGAATGTTTCAGGGAGCTTTGATCCCCTTAATATTTGGGTGTTTTGGTATTGCTGGAAATGCAACTCTTCAGCTGGGATCTTGGGAGAGATGTCCCTCTCCCATGTGCTGCTTGTGGTGTGTCCACAAATACACTGCTGGTTTTACCATTGAATTGCCTGCCCTGTGTATCAGTGGAAGTTTTGCCATTGTTTTCAATAGAAAGAGGATCAAGCCTTTAACAGTTCAAGATTTTATGTGCTTTCCTTATTTTAGAGCATTTCAATTCACTCGTTGAACCCTAGGAAAAATGTATAATAAAACTGGTGAAAGAGGCCACCCATACTAGGCAACCTGTAGCCTTGCAGATTCTCCCAGATACACTTCTCTGCTCCTTGCAAATCCAGAAAGCACCCAGCTCTTTTGGTACCAAGTGACAGGTTTCTAATGATGAGCTGGGAGAGAATGCAGAGCTTTGCATATCCACAAACAAGCATTGCAGACACATTATACTGCAATGTATTTTGCCCTCTTTTGTTGTTGAGGGAAGAAAAGTGCCAGCTCAAACTTGTGCTTTAGAAACAGTGTTTCTGGTTTTCTGATGGTGAGTTTAACTTACACTGGTACTTGAGGCACAACTTAAATGATCCTTCTCTGAATCATCTTAACAAACTGGTTTCAATTCCAGTGAGGGTCTGTCTTAAAGTATCAGCTGCTTGGAGATGCATTTCAGTGTGGAGATGCCTTCCGGAAAACTTCCCGTCTAGCTGCAGGGTCCAGCAGAGGAGTCTGGAGTTAGCAGGGCCAAACCACCCTCAAGAGATGCCTCCGTCTTTCCCCTAACTATGAAGAAAGCAAAGAAAATCTCGTCCATGGAGTTGAGTGGGAGGAATCCAGGCTCCCACTTACAAACTGAGCAAGGGAATACATCTTCTCTTTCAGCTATCTGAAAATATTTTTTTCTGAACCCATATTTCTGAAATAACTACCATATTCCCTTCTGATTTGTGTTTTGCATCACATAGACCTCCGGAAAAATATTATCCGTATACAGATCTTATGACTTGCCAAACTTTATTTGTTCTTTCCTCTCATGTCACGAGGTGATATATAGATGTTCGATCTTCAGGTTTTCTTTACAGCATGAGCTTACTCCTTCTAATAGAACAACAGTCCCGAAATTAATATGAATTATATTTTAGACCGTATGTTTTATCTGGTCAGCAGAATAATGAAGCAGAAGGAATATGACAAGGAAGGCAGTTCTTGTTTACTGTACTTTTTCTAGCAGACTAATATAACTAGTACACAGTTAGGTTAGATGAGAGGGATGGGTTGGCTTTGCTTTCTTTTCTCTGTAATTATAGCTTGAACAGTGTCCTGAAAAATTATTCTCAAGCAGAAGGAATGCTGTAAAATGGCTGTGGCAAGTCACTTAGTCATGAGCCTCATTATCTGTATTGTGATCGTCTTTATTCATTTGCTTTCCTTACCACCCGTCTGCTCTCTGGCTGGTGATGGCTAATCCCTGCTCAGACTCCGACTGACTTCGACAAGACCTTGTTTTCACCTGCTTTTCCTAAAGGCACGGATACTCTGGCAAGTGCTAAGGTGACAGAGAGCAAGTACTGCAGCGCTGGGCTCCGCTGCCCTCTTAGCGGTGCTGAGCAGATCCTGGGGCAGGACCTGGCGAGCTGGAGCTTGCTGCACCCGTGGGCAAGCGTGGAGAGGAGATGCACGCTCCCACAGCCTGCCCGGTGCTGCCTGTTTGTGAAACCCTAAAGCAACGAAGGTGGCTCTGTCTGAGCACGACTGTGCAGGAGAAGGGAGGGAAGAGGCAACGTGTTTTAGCAACAGGATATTGAAACAAGCAATGCCGTGTCAGCGTGTGAAATCTAGCGATTCTGCTGCAGTGATTATAGGATCTGCTTTCATCAAAAAAAGGCTGGAAACTGTTCTGAGAAGGAAATTCAAAATCAGGCTTCATGCTGAGGCCACGGATTTAGGATCTCCCAGAGTCAGGAACCAGCCCGCAGTGTGGTGGGGGGGCCTGTGTGTCAGTGCTGGTTTCCAAACGAAGGGTGTGTTGGGGCAGCAGCTGTCTCTGCTGTATCGCTCATGTGCCACGTATAGTCAATCCGTTCTCGAGCTGGGCTGCTGGAAAAGAGCAGTCGGAGTACCAGGGGAGGTTTAATCATCTGTGACAAAAATGGGTATGGGAAGGTGAAAGAAATCAGAAAATGGGGATTTCCTTTACATTACTCCCAGTTAGCGGTTTTGGGCAAAGAAAGTGAAGGCAGCACCTTTACCTTCACGCTAGTGTAGCTGTATCAGTGTAGCATTATTTGTTTCCATTAACTTAGTAAAATTGTATAGAAATAACATTGTCCAGTCATTATTACCATTGAAAATTAATTAATATATGGGATCAATTTTCCAACTAACTGGATAAAATGGTATGCTATCTGCTGCAGATAGGACTGTAACTCAGATATTCAAAAGGTGGAGACTCTTTTGAGGATAGGTGACCTTGGGAAGGTTCAGCCTCACTTTTTACTCATGACTGCTTCATTCTTTGATCTGAATGAGCAGCTCAGACCTTGTGGAAATGAACTGTGTTTCCACTGAGTGTGTATATTTACAGTGCATTTCATGTATAAGAGCTCAAATCAACTGAAATGCTAAAAGTTTGTTTAAATCTTTCTTTCTTTTTTTTTTTTTTTTAAAGGAGTCTAGATATACATGACTTCATGTTATGGGTTTTCATTTTGATCAGCTCCTGGTCTTTGTTGTATGTGTTTTGTACACCTCCATCCCTAAACTCATGCATGCAGCCACAAAAAAACCCCCAAACAAACCACAATTCTCAGGTGACAGTCACACACTGGAAAGAAGAGGTGATTGCTTTTAGAGGTATGTCTATCAAAGCAACGTTGACTAGATTCCTTTTGATTAGATGGTTAAGTATCTTGAGAAGTAGCCCATGGTAAGAGACAGAAATGTATCGGAAGGGTGCTGATGCACATTTTATCTATCTGTTTTCTGGCTGTAGCTGCATGATGGGAATCAGGATTTCCCTGTTCTGAATTTCCTCTTTGCAGTGGCTAATGCAGAAGCGCTGATACTCTCGTTCACTTTTGGTTTGTTAATGGTTATCTCTTCATTTGTCTGTTAGTGAAAGTAGACAGGTGGGATTTTACCTATAGGCAGCCTATAGCTCACAGGACTGACATAATCATTTAGAAGAGAGTAGTGGAGTGAAATGGATGAGACTTTTGTTTAGACAGGATTCTGTTCCTAGCTCTGCCTAAAGTGACCCTGCTCAGCCTTTCTGAGCCTCCTGTATTTTATCTCTGACATGGGTGGATTGATAATTGCTACCCTCATAAAGTAGGAAGATGGAGCTGTGCTTAGTAATAAACTATCTGAAGTGTCAGTATTGTTAGGTGTAAGCAGGGGAAGAAGTAAAAGTAGGACTCCTGGGTCCCCTCCAAGCCTTTCCCTGGCTAGTGAGGCACTCTAGCAATCCCAGCTGCTCTTCCAGTAAGTGCTAGGGCTTGCTGGTTTTATTCAGTTGTTTTTATAAATGATGGAGGAGTGACAGCGGGTTCAAGAAACATGGGTAGGATGGGTAGGTAAAGTCTCTTTAGGACTGCTAAAAAAGCATATGAAAAGTGAGATGATTCTTTTTTCAGTGAGCGGATTGCACAGCAGTGCCACACCACCTCTCAAATCCTGTTGGACTCTTCTATTGCCAGAATCTGAATCCTTACTACAAACCCTAGAAAAAACAACAGGCTTTTTAAAGAATCATAGAATCATTTAGGTTGGAAAAGACCTTTAAGATCATCTCTTCCAGCCGTAAGGTATGCTATTAAAACAGTGTAGTTTTTACTGCCCTTATTTCTAGAAGTAGGTGCAGGTCAATGTAAAGGCTGAAACGTTTCCTAAAGTATGCACATGCTTTTGCATTCAGTCTGAAAAAGAAAACAAAATTAAACTGAGGCTGATTGATCAGGGTAAATATCAAAAAGTTAAGAAAAGGTTTTTTATTTGCTATCAATTTTGAAAAACCAGAATCTCCAACTCCATAATTGCTTCTTTTTGTTATCACAGATGGCATCTTCAGAATCTAGCCTGAACACAACGGGAATGTCAGCATGAAAGATTTTACTATTTCAGGTTTTTCTCAGTTTTGTTTCATCTAGAAACATTAATGGAGTTTAGATGTAATTTGGTGGAATCCCATGTATAAATATTTTCTGCTATCTGCATTTATCCTAAGCTTTAGTGTTCCTCATCAGCTTTAGCATGTAGAAGAAATTGTTTAAAAAAAAAATTTTTAGCTCCACTCAGATCAGCTCTTTTTATGTGCTTGCTTTGCACTTGATTGCACTGTGTTTATGTCCAGATTTTCTCAGTTCCTTTTGTATGGCAGTTTTCCCTGGTTTGGATGTGCCTTTCAAACCAAAAAAGGCAAAAAGAACATAGATTGAAGAGAGTTGAAGGTGTGATATTTAAACCTGATTAAATCTTACTCATTTGTGGTTGGAAAAGATTTCAGTGTAACAACTTTGTTAGGGTCTAGGGTAAGCAATCACTACAAAACGAGAAAAATGGAATTTAATCAGAGCAGATTAATGACGTGTATTAATGCAACCAAAATGTGTATATGTAACCTCAATACGCCACGTACAGGAAAGCTTACTTGGGATTTCATGTACTGCATTTTGAGCAAGAGCTTGAACGTCATTTCCCCTGCCCCGGTCTCCCATCTGATCATCACCCCAGCCCTAGGTCTTTAATATTTTGACACCTGCCGGGTCTCAGGTTGAACCCAGTTAATTAGGCCATATGTTGTTGTTTATTTCAATAAAAATACCAGATTACTTACAGAGAAATTAAGCAATCTTTTCAGCCTCTGAGCACAGCCTCATGGGACAGTCAAGGACAGCTGTAAAGTTCTTCTTTTTAAGAAGTTCTGGTTAATGTCAGCTGAGAAAGCTCTTGGTAAACAAATGAATAATTGATTGCTCAGCTTTCACATAGCTACTGCGTTTCTGGGCTCACATGACTCATTTGTGAACCATTCCTGTCGTCCTAATGCCATAACATTGGAGAAATGATGATTGTTTCTTGGAGGATTCTTCTGTGGACATAGTTGCCAAGACCAAAGCTGTAATGGTTTGTTATTATGACCTTTGTTATTCCATTAGGCTCAATAGCTTTAAAAAAAATGGTGTGTGCATACTTTAGGAAAGTTTTTACCCTTTACATTGACCTGACATCATAGTTTATGCTACAAAATGTATTAATGACAAAGTAGTGTTTTCATGTCAGGAGGACAAATTTTAACAACTATAATCTGCCCTTAGTCATCATAAATACAAATGTATTGGTAAAACAGACCTTGTTAACGCAGCCAAGACAAATGCTAGACCATATTTCAAACCAATTGAAGCACTAGTCTATACACTCCACGATTTTTTGTGTAGCTTCAAATACATTATTGTCAAACTGCTGTTAACATGCGTTTTCCAGTGGGTATTGTAGAACAGTAATGACCCATCAGATGCAAACAATCCAGGTCATTTTTCTCGATTACTTGAAGATGTGTAAATATCTTTGAGGATATGGACGGGCATAGGGAGCATTCAATTAATATTGTTTTGATGGTTTTTTAATACTTGAAAAATCAACAGTAAAAAGCCTTGTGAGTATGACAATACTTGCAAATTGCCTTGTACAGTAAACAGTTTAATTTGCAATAAATTCTGTGCATTATAGTTAACTGAAGTACACCCTATTCAGTACCCCCTGCTAACTGCAGTGATGATATAAAGTAGGCTCGCTATTTTCAATAGCTCTAGTGCTTCAAAGCCAATAAGCTGTCCACAAGTGCTCATTTCTGGTTCTGCTACCATAAATTCATTAACTATATGCAAAAGGCAGGTTTGCTTTCTTCCTCGACTTACAGCCTTTCTTGGGCACACAGGTCTCTCAGGGGGCAGAATGAGACCCTGGAAAAAGCTATGAATCAGAAAGGCTACCTGCTTTCTTCCAGCTCCCGTTCGTGTTTTCTAGCTAGCGTTTGAAGAGCTCTTGTCATGTGGATAGACTTGCTCTGAGAGGTCCTGAGGAAATGTATAAGAAACTCTTGGTCTCTGTTTTTCCAGTGCATTTCTGGAGGGCAACTGCCTGTCACTGTACCGATCTACAGCGTGCTACCGACACAATTGAGTCTCTCCTCGTGAAGATTTTTGTGATGGGTTGTAAGGAATTCACGCAAAGAAAGGAAATAATGAACTTTAAAACTCTCTCATAGATTTGCAAGGAAGCACAATTGAGGCAAATCTGGACATTTGTGCGTGGGGTTGGAGCGAAGGGAAGTTTCTTCACTCTGTAGGAGATGTTGAGCTCACCGAAGAGACTTTTACAGGAGAAATGCACCAGGTCTCACTCCTGTTAATGAAGGTAGTGAAGAAATGTTTCTATCACTTAAAAGGACACTGCAGTAAGGCAAGTTTGAGAATAATTGTCCTATCCAGAATGTAAGCTGAGGAACAGCTATTTACTGCTACAAAAAGTCATGAGGAATTAATGTCAGGGAGCAAGAAGAAACTTAACTAAGCATCTCTCTGCAAGGAGAAAACATCCAGTGCATTTTGTTATGCCATGCAAATGGATAAGAGCATATTTAGAGACTTGGCTTTCTAGTTTTAGACCTAAAGCCTTGTGGAAAACAGTATGCGTCTTAGGAATCCTGGATGCAAAATTATCATGCTTCTGCTTGGTGCTGTTTAACTGCTGAATTAATCACGTACAATTGCTTAAGGCCCTGGAGGGAAGGATGTAATAAATCTTGGGAGTATTTGTTCTGGTTTATGGCTGGGAGAAGCTGCGTAACATTAAATCAGATGTTATAAACATTTGCGATGGCACATTTTCCTTACTGGGGGCATTGTGGCATGAGTCTTGAGAAACTAAAGAGGGTACGTCCTAGAGGCTGGATGCATTTCTTCTTCTTTTTTTATCATTGACGGCATTGCTTTGCGAGGCCTGGCGTTGGGGTGGGTTGCTCAGCCAGCCGCACGCTGTACGTCCCGCTCCGTCGGGTAGAGGGCAGTCGGAGACAGCAGACGGTGCGGGCAGCCCTGCTCCGGCTGAGCCCGCTGCCCGCTCCCCTGGCCTGCCTGCCCTGGCCGGGGGGTGGACGGTACCCCCCATCCCCAAGCAAACTGTCACCGAATTGGAGAGACAGAGAGCCATTCCTCCGGAGCTGGACAGTCTGCTGATGGTACGTGGAGCTTCGCCTTTGTGTTGCACGTCTCTGCAGTTCCTGCTCCCAACGACCAGTTGCAAAAATTGTCCTGCCCGAAGTATGAGTTTAAAGTGGAGCTGCCTTGGGTTGTTTTCCTCGCTGCAGTGAGGGACTGTCCCAGCGCGCTGTGCCGAGCAGAACGCGTGCTGTTCTCATGCACGGCACGTCCTGCCCTCTGGGACCTCAGTCACTGGAAGCGGAGCGAGGAGGCAGATCCTTTTTCCCCAGAAAAGACACGTGCCTGCCATTCCAGCAAAGGGACCTTTGTCTCCGGTTTAGGGGAAAATGTCCTGAGACAGCTGTGGTGTCTTTTTCTCTTAATTTACTACTACCTGAACACGCTGGTTGCACCGTGCTTGCTCACGGCATGCTTTGCTCTGAGCCCTTCAAGGCTGCTTAGGACCTTTGGGAAGCGTAAATGGTGTCAACCTGGACGAGGGGCCAAGGCTGGACCCCTCTTATTCCAGGGAGCGAAGGGTGAGCTGAAGTGTCCGGGTTGAGCCCTGAAGGGCTAGCCCGGCTCCTTCTGCTCCAGCCACGGATGGGTGAGGAGCTGCTGCTGCTTCTGCCCTCTGTGCACCGGCCTCCCTCCGCAGGAGTCGCTTGCTGACTTGCTGGGTAAAGCAGACAGAAGGGCTGTGATTATTGCGCTGCCTCAGTAGTCCGCGGCCCTAGACCTGGTGCCAAGAGCTGCTGGTGGTTGGTGCTCCGAGTACCAAACCCCTGTGGTACAAGGTTGTCTTCTTGCTCAGATATTTGAGAGCGCTGGGTCATGGGAGGATGCAGCTGCTTGAATTGCTGGAAGGGGTCCCTTGTGAAATGGCTGCAGAAGCTGCATTGCAGAATTTGAGCTTTTATTGTTCCACTTGTTTAAAGGAAGGCAGAAGACGAAAGGCAACCAGGCTTTTGTGGTGGGGAAGAACATGATGATCCCAGTATAAATCAGTGGGTTATCATAAGTCTGAGTCTGCAGCCAGCCTGAAACAAGAAGCGAGCAGCCCTGTTTACCTCAGGGCTATTTCAAAAATGTCAGTGCTGTCCCTTGGCTTACTGCTGAAAGGTGTAGCCGTAACTTCAAGCGTTTTGATATTTCGTGGCTACGTTGTTGGCCACAAGGTGGACGGTGGGCCGGGTGGCCAGGGACAAGTGTCTGCTGCCGAGGCTGAGCAGGTATTGTTCACTTGTCCCCTTGGACTGTAAAAGCCCAGCAGGGACCAGTGGGACCGCCTTGCCTGTACCAATATTGAGCCTGGTCCCTGCGTTCCTGTGCGCGCTGGGCCATCTCACTCAGCTTCTATGGGCTCCCCAGACCTTCCCGGTAGGAACTGCACGGTCACGGGGCAGTATATCAACAGAGAAATCAGCCGTGCTTTAAAAACGCAGCTGAAAATATAAACGACGCGGGACAGAGGTGCATCTGGGGAAGGGGCTGGGGGCTCTTCTGCTTCTTGTCTTGCAGTGGTTGCAGCGTAAAGCACATCCCCAGAGCTGCACAGGGCGGGAGCTGCCTGCCGCAGCAGCCTTGCAAACACCCTGGCCCGCCGGCTGCTTCCCAGCTGGTGTTGGAAATCTCATTAGGAAAGTGCTCCAGCTGAGGGGCTTTTACTCATCAGAGTGATATTTTTGTCGTGTTTCCTATGGAGTTGGTGAGAGCGTGGCTCGCAAGCATCTGGATGTGCTTGGGCAGCGGAGGGACCTTCCCCTCTCTGGCAGCGGCGGTGCTGAAATGCCTCAGGGTTTGCCTATCATAGCCTCAAATCCAAACAAACAAATCCCTGGCTCTAGTGCCGGCTGTGCTGGGGATGCTGCCGGTGCCCGTGGGCACAGCCTCAGCCAGTGCCTCCGTCTCTCTGCTCCCCGGTGCCTGCCCTCCCCGTGCCAGCGCATCTGGGCTGCCGGGACCACGCGTGTGCGTCTCACGCGTGGTGCCTCGGACCTGACAGCTCAAAGCCGCGCAGGTTTTGTTTGCAGCAGCTGTAGAGAGCAGCAAGGCCACACCATAAAGTATAATCATTTTTTTATTAGAACAATTTCCTGGAGAGCTTTTTTTTTTTTGGCCTTTTTTTTTTCCCCTCTTTTTCCTTCTGTAACATTGCTTTAGGTTTTAAGAGGGGAAGGAAAATAATAAATAGTCTACAGAAAATAGATTGGCGGGACCGTGTCGTATAACACTGGAACAAAGGGGCATTCAATGAAATTAGAAGGTGGCAAATTCAAAACAGATCAGAGGAAGTATTTTTATACGACATGTGTCCAGGCTGAGGAGCTCCCCACCGCAGGAGAAAGCAAAGGCCAGCAATGCAGCGGGTTTTGAAAAGGGCTAACGCTTGGATGGGCACTGTGAATGCTGAGACTTACTAAAGTCAAGAGAAGGCGCGTTGCATTAATTGGGTAGAAATACTAAGCTTTCAGGCAAAAGATGACCTCTGATTATGGCAGGCTAGGATCTGAAGTGGGACAGGTGACTTCAGCACTTGGTGAGACTCCAGGAGCAGATCAGAACATCCCGGGACAGACCAGTGGTGCGGAGAGGGTCGTGCAGGGAGCCTGCAGCAGCACCAGAATATGAGTACAGGTCCCCTGAGTGCCAGCCACAGGGCCAGCCTTCCTCTCGCAGCCAGGCTCTGGCTTTCAGAGGTGCTCTTCACGTGAACAAGGTGAGCAGGGTTTGGCCATGGACACTCTGGGCTTGCCTGTGGTGAGAAATTGTAATTGCGAGTGTCAAGAAACTTGGGTTTTATTCCTCTGCTTCAATGTTGTTATAAAAATAAATCTCTTTGGAGATATTCATAAAAGTTAATGGAAGTCTTGAATAGAGCTTTTTTTTTCCTCCTACCAACCTAATAAAATGTATTGCTTTTTCTCCCAAGTATTTTTATATTAGCAGGCGGTGGCTGCCGCTGGAGGAGAACCGTTCTAGTGCTATAAAATGACTCCAGATGGAGAACCTCTCGTCGGCCGCTGGCTTCAGGCTCAGGCAAAGCTGAAACGTAATGCTTGTCCCGATGGTCACCATCCTTGGCCAGGAAATACGGGAATGTGTTTGGCTCAGGGAACAGCAGCATTCTCCCCTTATGACATCTGATTTATTGTATGTCTGTTAAAACAATAGTTTTGGAATAATTTTTAGATTTGCTTTAAGAAAAGGAAGAAAATGAAGATGAATGAAATGGAACTGGTGCTCTGGGCTTGACAGGCGTAGCACAGAAATCAGTCCCCACAGACTTGGTGCTAAAAGTCACACTGAATGTCTGGATCCAGTGCTCCTGGCAGATCATTTTTCCATCTGCTTGGGAAAGTCACCACCGCTGTCTTCCAACAGCTGAGGTGGGGATGCAGCCAAAGCTTCCTCCTGGCAGGCTGAGCTGGCAAGGGATGTGGGTGCCCACCACCATCAGGACCAAATGCCGTCAAAAAAATGAAAAATATAAAACTTGGGCGGTGCCCACTGTGCGGGGAAGGAAAAGAAACCTTTTTCCCGCGTGCGGAGGGTACGTCACTGCTGCGGCGGCAGCAAGGCAAGGGGCTGAGCAAGCCCAGGGCTAGCTCAGCCCTGCTCAGGACATCTCTGCAGAGCATCTGGTGTCCAAACGTGCTGCTGGAGCACCAGGAGGGCATCCAGGCTGGAAAGACGATACCACCGCCAGGATATGCAGCAGCGGTAATGGAATAAGGATTTTCTGTGCCTTAGTGCTGAAATGCTTCAGGGTTTACCTGTCACGGTCTCAAATCCAAACAAAGAAAATCCTGGCTCTGGTGAGGCAGCGAACAGATGCTGCCTCTTGTTCCTTCTGCTCTGGAGGAGGCAGAGGAAGTTATCTATTAGCTGATCCAAGCTGAGGCATATAGTACAAAGGATCTTTGCGTCATCCCCCATTTTTACTCTTGCAGAAAAACCACCCTTTCTCGTCTAGCAGAGAATTTGTGCACATTGCGTGTTTTCTTTGGAAATGACTTGCACTACACTAAATTTTGATTCTGTCTTTTTCTGTAGTCTGCCGGGTTTTCTGCACTTTTCTAAGTGACCCGCACTTAAACAGCTTGTCCTGGCTGCTGTGCTATTGTTCTGCACACATGTGGTATCGCTGTTATTGCTGCCGGACTGTTTGTCTTTTGATTACGTGTGGCTTGAAGATTAAGCCTCAATGAGCCGGCACCGTTAGGTTTGCATGAGTTTTCCTCTCCTGCAGCAGCCCAGCCTGGCAGGTGACTTTGGCATTGTTGTGCTGTGTGGGGCTACGTACGCACATAGGAAGTTCACAGGGGAGATTTTCTAAGCTTTCCTTTCCTGGTGAGTGATCTGTAAACATGCTCTCAACGCCAAGCATTTGATTTTTCTGTTGTTCTCGTGGCAACATGCTGAGGATCAGCTGTGCGCCATGTTTTTTTCCCCCTTCAGAAAAATTGGAGATTTCAAGGAGGTGGATTGTAATCCATTGTTGGATACCAGTTCTGTCGGGTTTCCTTCTCCGCTGAAAACAGCCAACAGGAAAGTAATTACAGGAGCAGATGTGACTTGTGACGTAAATGTTACTTCTGGCCTTTTCTTCCCCCCCCCCCGTTTTGTTTTGTTTTGTTTTTTTAAGTAATCCGACGGGGTGATTCCAAAGCAACAGTCAACCGGTACGTGAGACACATGGGCCTGTGGTGGTCATTTCAAGCTTTTCCTTGACTCAGTCAGGTCCAGGGACAATTTGCAATAGCTTACAAGTCACTTTTTCAAATGAAATGAGCAAATAAGACAAATTTTTGGAGCAGCTTCAATATGTGAATCCTGTGTAACTGCCTGCTTGAATCCCACTGCTCTATCCGCTGACTTACTGATGTCTCTGCCCTGAGCGAGGTACTGGTGTTGCTTGTCATTCATTTGGAGTAATAAATCAGTAAGTATGTCGCATCTCATGTTTCTCTTAAAGACAAGTTAATTCCATACTCTAAAGTCTGGAAATAAAGATGGATTAAACTATTTTGGTCTTTTAAATCACCTCATTTTCAGGACGTCGTATAGTTTCTGCCGAATCAGATGCAGCTGTAACAAAGTGCTGGTAACCTTTCTAGATGCTCGCTTGCCCAGGTGTTCTGTAAGGATAAGCCCGGTGAGCTGTCCCCTTTGATCTTCCTCTGTGCCCTTGTTGATGCCAGCAGTCCAGCCAACCACTGGCCCCTTGGCACAGCCCCTTCCCCGAGCGGTCTGGTGTCAGTGGGTCACCCCGCGGCTGTGGACAGTCCCCCCAGCCCGAGAGCTTGTGTCTCCCTGCACCACCAGCTGGATGTGTCCCTGAACTCCCCTGGTGCCAACACAGCAGCGTCTTGGTGTTGTCCTCGAGCTACGTGCCAGCCTTGGGGCTCAGAGAGCGGTAACCACAACTGCTGGAGCCCCAGGAGTCGGGCCCTGAGGATGCTCATCTCTAAACACAAGACTTCAATTCTTCCCAAACTCGCCTGGCAACGTCTGCCCAAAGCTCACGTGTCAGCTGGAAAACGGACGTGCAGGCTATTACCGACTGACGGACCGTCAGCCAGTGGCAGAGCCAGGAGTAAGGGCTCATGGGGGGGCTCGTATCGGTACGTGTCCCGGGGGGGGGGAGAGCACGCCTGCTGCTTGCCCCGCCGCTGCCCAGCGCCGCGGGGTCCCTCTCCCTGCCCGCAGCCCCCCTGCAGCGACGGTAGAAATAGGAGTGGACATTATGCCCTCCCGTGAAGTAGGGTGCTCTGAAGCTTAATTTATTTCGTGCCCTTTGCTGGCAAAGGTTTTGCTTTCGTGTTCTGGAGGGGTGGCCAAGGAAAGGAGGTTGGCAGCTGCAGCTGGCAGGAGTGGCCACGGGCGCACTGCAGCTCCGAGCAGCACCTGTTTATACGAGGGCTGACTTCGTGTCATGTTAAGTTATTCATACGCTCTTATTTCTGGCCAGAAAAACTTTCTTCCAAAATGTGCCCTGCCTCGTTAACAGTCCCCACCCAGGGACCTCCTTTGAACTTTGCCAAGCTTCCCAGCACCTCACTGCAGGGACTGGTTGGGGACACAATAGCTCCGGCGTGTTTATTTCATTTCACTTTTCCTCTCCGCTTGGCTGGCAGCCAGCAGAGATGTTCTTTGCAAAGATAATAGTTTCAGCTTAATCATTCACCTCTTATGTGGCTAAAAGGAGTTAAGGAGACTGGAAGTTTCTAAGAAAAATAAATGAACAGAACTCGTTCAAGGGGGCCTCTTTAAGGCTGTTTTATTTAAAAAAACAAAAAACAAAAACCAAAAAACAAACCAGCAGCAGCAAGCTGTTCCTGCACATCACCCATGCCCTATTTATTTTTTAAATGCGTGTTTAAATTTGGAGGGACAGACATGAGTAGAAGGATTATGAAGCGTTTCTCTTTGGAAAGGGATTTGCAGCATATTTGGAGAGATGGCTCCAATGTGAAATTCTAGTCATGTTCATTTTGGGAGTTGTAGAGCTGCATCTGGACCTTGGGGGACTCCTTCCTAGGCCTGCATGTAGGTGATAGGCAAAAACTCACCCATTTATTTGGTTTTGATTGGTTGGTTGGTTGTTTTTAAGGGGACTGTGATTCTTTCTGGTTCCTTTTGGAGTTGTTCATTTTGTCACACCCTAAAGGTCCGATGTTTCACAAAGTTGGAGGACCCCGTCCCTTAATGATGGATCCCATTGTGTTGTCTCTAGTTAAGCAGCCATGATCACCAACTTCTTTTGGAAATAAGGCCTTCATTTATAAGCCACAGGAAAAACATCTTCCTTCTACCTGGCCTGGCTGAGGGACAGTGATTAAAACCCATATCTTTCTCACTCACATGTCCCGTCTGTAGAGCTGTAGAGAAAATGCATGTCCTTGGGAACCGTTGATAAAAATGGAACGTTTCTCTTTCAACAACATTTAACATGGACACTTTCCAGTTTTACTGAAAACCTGACAAATTGGATGTTTTTGTTGAAGAAGCAAGAGAAATTCCTGCTCGCTTGTAGCTGAGGGTGGATTAAGACACCAGCAGTTAGCTTGAACCTGAGGAATGAGCTCCTAAATCATACGACTTCAGGGGAATCCAGACTTTCATTTAACCATCAAACCAAAAGCAACATTACGGTTGAGCCTAAATCATAGGAACGTGCCCTAGGGAGAAAGGAATGCCAGCTGGAAAGGCTGGAAGGACCCGGGGGCTCAGGGCAGGGAGCCCGGCCGCGGGGGCTGCTTTTCTCCCCGCTCAGGTTTCCCGGCTCCCTGGAGCGAGGTGGTGGGTGGCTTCTCCAGAGCATCTCCAAGAGGAGAAGTTGCTCCTGCCGTTACTGTCATTTCAGCCAGAGGTGGGAGAGGCAGAGCCTGCCACTGCAGAGCCACGGCAAGAGAGCAGCATGCGATCCACAGCAGGGATCTACTGTAACCCAGTCGAACTGGTAACGTGGACAGATCCCTCCTCCCCTGCTGTGTCTCTCTGTGTTTTTCCCTGCCTTTCAAAGCAGCTCCTTTCTGGAAAAGAGTGAAATACCTGAATCCGTTCCTCCCAGTTCATCGCCTCGGCTCCATCCTCCAAGCAAAGTGTCTGTGCGGGGCTCTGGGCTCTCCGGTGCGGTGCTGGCCTTTGCCCACACATGCGTATGTGTATGTGAACATATATGTACTTAGCACCCTCGCCCCGCAGGTTTGGAGGGTCTCTGCCTGATCCCACCTTTGGAAAGTGGGCTTTCTTGTGGCTACAGATTGAAGGACTCACTTAAATTTCCATTCAATAGTGGAAAAAGGAATAAAGTTGTAAACTGTCGTCACCTATTCAGAGAAATTCCTGCAGCGCAGACACCCATTTTCCAGCCTTTGATGACTAGGGGAAAAATTACCTTGCCAGGTGGAGTGTGATTTCTAGTTCTTCAGCAAACGAAGGGCTGAATTTAGCAAGTTTGGAGTGAGATAGAAGCAAAACATCCCTCCCTCTCCTCCCCCTTTTCTTCCTTCTCCCTCTGGGCAAGCAGCACCCTCCTCATTAGAGAACACATCTTCACAGACGTGTTAATTTTCGTAAGGCCAGGATGAGGCTTTGGGCTGGGTGCTTGTTTCCCTTCCCCCTCACCGAGCGCTCCAGTAACCACATATTACCCAAGCCGAGCACTTTCTGCATGACTCAGATATTTTTTTTTTCAAGAACTAGAATCCAATGGACGTTTTCCTAGCTGATACCACTGGGACTAGAAGGTCTTTTTTTTCCCACCAACCTTAAAAACATGCTGATATACTGCATTTTTTTTTCTTTTCAATATTTTGTTGTTATTATTATTAAAACAGCACCAAGTCCCACAGCACCAAAGGATGGGATCTCTCCTGCTCTTTTCTCCCTTCCTCATCAGCTAAGAAAAAAAAAAGGGGGGTAATTATCCATAAAAGAAAACACTGAAGGACACTTGGACCATCCCTGATGGCTGGGCTGAACTGGGGGCACTGGCGGTGCCGGATGGGGCCATGGTACAGGTCCCCATCAGCTGCAGCTGAACCACCCCCAACCTGGGGTGCAAATGTAAGAAGGGGGAACAGCCAAGGATTAGTGTCCCATCATCACTGCCATCCTAACGATGGGTCATGCTGGACACAACCTGCACTTTTCTTAGACCTGAAGCATCCGACTGAGGCTGGGCACATGTTGGCCGATGCCAGGTGAAGAGTGGAAAATGCCTTTAGTAAAGGCAAAGGTAGCGACTTGCAGTCCCTCTGGAATCCAGAGCCTTGGTTCCAAATACAAACAGAAGGACTGTGGGGACGATTAGGTTGAACAGCAAGGCAGCGAGCTCCCACCCAGAGGTGTCTGAAGCCACGGAGAGGGGTTTTGCAAGGGCTGGCACCAACTTCGGTTGCAACGTAAGGCGGCAGGTCCAACCTGCATGACCTCCCAGGGTGGAAACATAGCTCGCTGGTGGGTGTCTGGGGGGGTGCACGCTTGTGCCTGCGCGGCAGCAGGGATGGCCCAGCCCTGAGCTTCCCCTGAGACCACAGGCGACATGTGGAGCCAATGTGTGTTTTCTCATGTGAATCCTGACGAGTTCAAATGAACAGGTTTGGGGCCACGGTTCCCATCTGATGTTGACTGCTCGATGTGATTATTCAACCCTGAATTCCTTCAATTGACAGCCACGCTATTTCCAGTCTCTTAGTCAGCATATACCACTCCGCTTCCCAGTCTGATGAGACCTGGATTTTCCCACACTCCTCCTTAAATGGAAACACATTGTTCATCTTCATTTTATTTATTTATTTGGTACAAAAAAACAAGATACTGCTATAACTTTGAAGTGCTGGCTCTACAATGGTTGATTCCTTTTCGGAGCAATGGGTTTTCCTAAAAGCCACTCTCAGCAAGATCCTTATCAAACTTTCCTTGGCGGGAGACAATGAACATTTCACAGCATGAAGAGGAAAAAAATAAAAAGGTCGGTGAGAAGACAAATGCTCTATGTGAAGAGATAGCCAGGGTGCAGATGAGCTCCCCCAGCCTTGTAAACACAGATTATTTTCTGTCTAATCTACAGTTTCTGAACATTTCACTCATTGAGTCAGCTCCAGAGTTTATTGAGGGGTGAAAATGGGGACCTGAGCATCGTCCGGACACTTCCATCTGGGACCCGTAAACTTCACCCTGAGGTGTCCAAATACCAAGGGCCTCACTGCCTGCAGCTGCCAGGGGTGGCAATTAGGATGGGATCTGGGGGGACACACGTGCTTCTGCAAGCTGCCAGCGGTGACTTTCCACGACAGGTCACACTGGGACCAGTTTGTTTTCTACTGGGCTGCAAAACCAGTGGGTGACCGGTGTGGGGCATAGCGCTTTCCCGCGACTCGGGGCCGTGGGGAGAGAAAGAGGCCGAGGAAACCTCCTGGGGGAGCCTGGCTGCCAAACCTTGTAGAGAAAGGGCAACCGTCTTCTCCCACAGCCTGCCCCAAAACCTCTCCCGTGTCAGGCGGGTGCCAAAGGATGCTCTGAGCAGGGACAACCTGGGGTCAGCTTCAGACCTGACCTCTCCTAAAAATGCCAGCGCCACTGGATAGCTGAGCCGGCAGATGAGCAAGCATGGTAAAGGGTCATCCCCACCCAGGACCTGCCAATTTTGAACTGCACCCGCCAGCTCAGCTCCACGAGAGCCTCCACAGGGGCAGGCACTGGGGGTGGCCGATGCTTTGGGTCTCGGCAGAGGTTTGGGTGTTGGTTTTGCTGGGAGCAATCACTGCTTTGCTCTGGCTGAGTTGGAGCAGCTCCGTGCAGGCGGGTGGCAGCTTTGTGTGAAGGAAATGTGTTGGCTGGCGTCTGCTGTGGTTTTTTTTTTTCTTTTAGCCTAATTGTATTTTTAATTATTTGGCAGATGGTTTCAAGCCAAGGCTATGCAATCAGTCAATGTTTGTTGGTTAAAACAGAAGTAAACACTAGGTTATATAAACAAAGGAGTGCTCTGGTTTATTGCCCAGGGATAACACCAGCATTGTTGCGTGAATCCTCATCTGAAGGCTTTGAAGATTGCTTGCTCTATTTATTTTTCTAAAGATGGGTAACTTTGTTGTACTTGCTCGGCTTCTTACGAGCTTGAATAGACAAGAGGCAAAGTGCGGTAGAGGTGGGTCTGGCTCTGAAGGGGCCTGGAGAGAAAATGTGGTTTTGGATTCTGATCTCATCCAAAAAATGTCCTGCATTTCACTACCCTTAGATAGCTTACATGTTGGAAATGCCAAGGAACCGGAAACTTTCGCTCCAAAGTCAACTCTGCTTTCATTAATAATTACTTTAAGACGGCATTCAGAGAACAAAACAGTACTATAAGGAGCAGAAAAAGACCTGTGGGGAATTCAGGGCTGAGCAAGAGTTCAGCCCACCATCCCCACTCTCACGCTGGATGTCAAGGATTAGCATCCTGAGATGCAGGCAAGGTGTTCGGGTGAGGTGACGGTGAAAGGCACGACGAAGGGGAGAAAGGAGAGCTGCTCTCCAAACGATAACAGCAACAGCAGAGCCCGGCCACTGCCGCGGGAAGGCGGGCGGTGGGACTGGCAGGCTCTGGCCCTGGGGCCGTGGAGGGGCTGAGCCTGGCTCAGAAGACCCCCGGCACCCACAGCGGCGAAGTCCAGGGAGCACACGTCCCCCTAATTTCTGCGGGTGGTAGAGATCTGTGCTCGACCCCATTTTACAGATGGGAAAACTGAGCCGCAGAGCGTGAAGATGCACATTTTATTGACAAATGTGGGACTTGACTTCTTCCTTTGGACCTGACCTGGTATCATCTCTCGCCTTCTTTTCCTGTCATAAAGTTGCTGCCTGTGCCTGTAATCTGCTTCTACAAATCCTGTAGATCATTACAAATAGTATTAGATTTAGCACTTCTGTACATAACGCACCAATCCTGGCAGTGCGTTTTGAAAGCACAACAGCAACAAGAAGCATATGTTCTGAGAGTCAAGTTAGTGGGATTTTTTTTTTTTCTGCCAAGGACAATAATTTTTTTCCCTTTTTTTTTTTTTTTTTTTTCCAAAATAAACATCACGCTGGAATGTGCTGCAGCAAATGGCTTGGGCTCTATTATATTTCATGCAGCTTTCTAAACAATTTTCAACCCTGCTGGCCCGGTGTCAAACAGAAGGCAACCAACAATAGCAAAATCCCATTAAAGCTGAGAAGGTTCCTTCCTGAGGTGAACACGGCCAGAAATAGTAATCTTGGCTCTCTTTTCAATTTGGCATTGGGGACTAATAATGCCTGTTCTCCTAATGGAAATTATCTAATTTCATCCAAGTGCAGCTCCAGAGAGAGCTGGGCTGACGCACAAACAGTCAATATAACAACATTCTTCTTGAAGAGCTGAACAATGGGGCTTTGGTGGGACCATGATTAACAACGTCAAACTAAGAACAAACAGAAGGTGTAAAAATAGGCATCTGAGGAGTTGACACAACGGACTATTTTTCATCTGTAAGGCCAGAGGAGAATAGCTTGTTAAATTGCATGCTTGGAGCACTTCATCAGATGTTGTGTGGAAGGACAAAAAAAAAAAAAAAAATCCATTTCCCATCTGGGTCTGAATGTACTAAGGAACTGCACATGCCTTATTAATATAAATCACGCTAGGAATATAATTCCCATTAGCATTAAAGAACCATTTTTCAATGAACTACTCTTGCACCAGGAACACCTAACGGGAAATAATGATGTTTGCTTCATTTGAAGAGAATAGTAAAATACAGTGTGGAGACGGCGAAGGGAGAGAACCCTTTCTTCTCTCCAGCACTATGGGTTTTCATGTGTCGTAAGATATCCCCTTCCCAGCCCGGTAGGGCCGTATCCAGCCACGGTGCAGAGACCCCCAGAGGTGGTAGGGAATGGGGATGGGGGCGAAGGGCTGCTCCAGAAAATTGAAGCATCGCTACGGCCTGGGGGGGGCCAAAGCGTTGCTGCCCTGTTTCCCACAGGCCCCCACGGCTGCCCGGGCTGGGCGAGGGAAGGGGTCCGGCCTCCCTCCACCCACCCTTGCTTCTTCCCTAGCGCAGCCTCACATTTGGAGAGCGCTGAGGGGACTTCAGACCACCTCCACCCCCTTACCCGCACCTTCCAACCTCACCCTGGAACTCCTTGTCGTCGACCTAAAAATAGCACTCCCCAAAACCAAATCCCAGCCCCGGCCATTATTTATCATGTCTTGAGAAAAAGCATCACACCCTACATTTCCCTTTAGTGCTCATGGTGCGCCCGGCACATTAAAAAGCAGAAGCATTGGAGGTAGATGAAACCGCTGCAGAGCTCATTAGCTCTGGTGCCTCGCCTGCTTTCCCCAAGGCTCTGGCTTTGGTATTTGCCCTGTAAGGAGCCACATGTGCCCAGGGCGAACGCTCACCCCGTGTTTGTGGAGGCACACGCTGGCTCCCGAACCCCAGCGTCACCTTGGTGTGACTCTGAGGGATTTATTCCCCTTGCCCGGCCTAAGCGCTGCAGCTCCCTTCTAGCTCTTAATGAATGGAAGGTCTAGCCTTGAAATGTTAGACAAAATTTCCACCTCTGGTTAAGCAGGTATGTTTTTTTTTTATTTTTACGAAATCTCGAGTAGCCATTTACTCGCTGTTATTTTTAGAGCGTGAGAGGGGAGCTCTGTGTTTTTATAAAATCCCTAGATGTGTGCTCGGGTGATGGGATTTTGTGCGGGACACGACACAGCTAACTTGCCTCTGTGTTGTGGCCGATGGCATCCAGGAATGACCCTGCTCCCCCTCACTCACCCCACAGGTCACCCCCTGTTCAGGGTCTGCCAAAATTGTGTCGTTTTCTTGTTCTCCTTCCTCCTAACAACAATAAAACTGATGAAACCTACGGAAATTGCTCATAATGAAAGAAAAGTGCACCAGACAACCATACAACACCGCGTCGCCCTCAGCCTCAGCTTTCACACCCAGTTGGTCCCCAACTCTCCCAGAAACCAGAACCTTTCTCCGTGCCAAAGTCCTGGTCCCCCCTCCACAGCCCAGCCCTGCTTCCCGCAGCCCAGCCCTAGGCTCAGCCCCCTCCCGACCCCTTTTTCGCCCTCTCTTTTGCCCCCCGGTCCTTTCAAACCAGGTAGGCTCCCTCTCGCAGGTCTCAAAACACCCAAGATACGAGGCAGACTCCTGGCAACGAACATTTCTTACCTCCAGGCTTTCTTGGGCAGGAGCATCCCGTAGAAACGAAAGCAGCATGGCACGATGGCGAGTCGTCCGTGCTGCCCGGCTGCGGGCGATGCTGCTGCCTGGATCTGCTGGAGACCTGGGCAACGTTCAGCATCCGACGGGTGCCCAAACCATCCATGGGGGTCCTAGGGAGGAAATCTGGGAAAGCTTTGGAGTGCAGAAGGGAAAAGCCTTGTGGTTGAGCTCATCCCCAGCGGTTCCAGTGGCGATGCACCAAGACTGTATTTCACCCAGGAGGGTTGTTGTTATTGAGGATTTTATTGTTAGCTTGCGCTAGAGGGTGCTACTTCGTTAGTGTTTGGGAAAGATTGCAGTGATGAGACCGTCTTCAATGTCTATTCCTTGCAAAGTTAGGCTGAGACTTGAAACGTGTTGAGATTCGTATTAGCATTCGGCGTGGCCTCAGAATGAAATGGATTGCTTAGCTGGGAAAAAGACAATGTCTTGGCTTGGAAAAGAGTTTATACATCTAGGGCGGGCAAGGGTAGACATTTGGGTTAGACACGATGACAAATGAAAGGAAAAACTGGTCAGCCTCGCCTTTTTTCTCTCCATTTCAAAATTCCAGGACGAATGGATGCCTCAAGGACCTGAGAAATTAGGGGGGAAAAAATGACAGGACAGTGAATGCAGGCATGGGAGATAATGAACCTTTGGAATTCACTGTTGCAGGACAGATAATAAAAATCTCATGATGAAGATTTCTAGAAGAAATAAAAGCAAAATACATTTTACGACCGCTACAGTCTTTTGGCTAAGATAAAGGTAACCAGATCCCAGGCATCGAGATATAAAATGATGTGTTAGAGGTATCAGTAGGAAATTACTTCCCCTGTGTGCTGCGCTGCTCCTTTGACTGCGCCTCCTGTTTTTGTTTCCATTTGCCGAAGGCACGGAGGAATGGCTATTGCTGTAGGCAGCATCCCAGACCCGCAGCTGGGAAGGGGATATCTTATGCTCAGTTCCGAGAGCAATTCCCCACTCTCCTGGGTGTTTCACAGGGAGGGAACCTGGGTCTTTCAAGACCTGGTGGAGCCTAGCACGGGGAAGCCGTGAGCTGCCCGTGGAGCTGAGGAGCGACGGCTGGACTTTATTTAGGGCAGGTTCGGTTCCAGTGAGGGAAGCAGTTCCGGAGGGTGCTATGTACATGCTCTATAGTCTGGCATGCTTGTTTATGGGACTGTATAACTTCCCTAGCTGGCACTTCCATTTGGCATCCACCAGAAAGCAACTCCCTTGGGCAAAAAAGGTTAAAATGGGATTTTTTTTTTTTAAGGGCCGCAATGGCATTATTCTGCTGGGATTTTATATATGCTAATAGCAAGGAAAGAGCTGGTTTTAAAGCTGAACTGATGCGTACCTACTACATTTAAGTCCACTTAGAACATGAAAGGAGGGTTGGAAGAAAAACAATAACTGTTCTTAAATCCAGATGAGTTTTACAGAGTAATTTTCTTCTAGCAATTTTACTTCCTTCAGGGGTTGATTTTGCCTTTTATGCGACTGCATTCTGATAGCTTTATTTCCAGCTTCTCCACATTTTTGACCACTGTTGGCAAGAAGGAGGAAACTGTTTCTTACTAAAACTTTTATTAGGCAGTTATTAGTATTTCCTTCTTCGGTATTGAACAGCTTTCCTGCGCAGTGCCTTTAATGTACTGCTGCTGGAGGGGCAGTGGGCCTAAAGCATCAGCTTATGTTTATGGAAATAGGTGGGGTGGCTCTGACAAAATCGTAGGGGTGATGACCCACTATGGGAATAAAACATTTCCATCTGTACTTGCACCTACCTACGCAACTTGAACTAAGACACCCTGAGCCTGCCCTCAAGAGTAGTAGTTTGCCTCAGTTAAGGAGCTGCCCCTTTGGGTCTCAGCTGAAAATGGGTGTAATTATACTCTCCTGTCAGATTTAGGAAATGCCCATGGATGGCCTTTCACTGCTGAGAGTTGAGTCACCTTCATTTTATGCAGTGATGGTTTTCAGTTGCTACGCACTGTGCAAACTAAATCTGGTGTGTGCACGCAAATGCTTCTCTCATCGGCGGTTGCACGTTAGAGCAGGAGGTCAGCACTTCTGCACGTCATGTCACCTTTAATCAGCTACCGAGGAGTTAATTGCAGACCAGCTCTCTGCAGACCCCTCTGTTGGTGTGGCCTGGAAAATCGCAGCTAGCCTGTGACAACTCCCTCTGCAAGCAGATTACGGTCCGACCGCAGTGTAAAGGTGGAGTAACCTATGAAATCAGTGATGCCGATGGAAATGAAAGCAAACTAGGGGCCTCTCCATGCGAGAGGGACCCAAATTAGACTGCAGAAAGCAGCTCCAAGAGGCAGCACTTAAATTAACGGGTGACCTGGTGAGAGGTTAGAGCAGACTAGAAGAGGGTCGCAGCAGTTCTGCCACCCCCCCCTTTCCAAATGCATGTTTCCCCCAGCTCTCTCACCCTGGCTAGCCACATGATAAAGAAGTTAGTCTGGGGAACTATGACAGCGAAAAACCTTTTCTTACTGGCAGAGTTCATTTTCTACAGTTTGACATTCCCGGGGATAGGAACAGGCAGGCAGGGATGGGGTGAGTGTGGGAGACTTGCGCTTCAACTTTGAGCCGCTTAAACCCTTACGGCGTCGCAGGCTCACAGTACCCGGCACAGCATCAGATACCTGAAAATGGGCTTCACGAAAGCCACCACGGTGGGCAGGGGACCTGCCTGCTCTAAGCCATAGGAAACCCCGAGGAAGGGACCGTCCTGACCCTGCTGCGCCTCAGAACGCAGCCCCCTTTCCTGGGGCTGCAGAGAGGTGCTTCTTTCCTATTGCTATTTATTACCCTGACTCTTCTTTAAGATTTATGTATCTGCAGCTTTTCATGCAAAAAAAAGGAAAAGGAAAAAAAAAAAAGGGGGAGGGGGAATAAAAGGAAGGAAAGGTCACCCCGTTCTCTGTAAACATGGTTGTGGAAAGATGCAGTGCCTTCCCACATCCCAGATCTCTGAGCCAGGCACTCAGGGGCAGAGGGGGCGATCAGTGTTTTCAGGTCCCCCCTCTGTCTGAAGGGACTTGGGGGACTGCACAGCATTTGGGAGAACGCAAAAATTCTCTCCGCTTGAAACCCGTCAGCTTCACGTCATCTAATGTATTTCATCAGACCAGCAGTTGAAAGAAAGACACAGAGCGCAAACGTGTGAGCATGCGAACAAGTCTCCAGCTCGGTGGCTGGTGTATTGTCCCTGGAGCTGGGAGCCTCAGGGTTTGATCCGCTCTAACATATGGACCTATTCAGCGGGACCTATTCTGCTGTAAGATGTGGACAATTCTCGGGACTGCTCACATGCAGAAACCCCCCTGGAGTTTTCAGACAACGACAACGTAGATGTTTCAGAGGGATTTGGCTTCAGAGTGATTTTAGCATGCCCTGTGGACTCAATTTCCATCCAGGATACCTGCTTGTGCACCCCGAGACCTCTCTGTGATGCAAAGCTGCAAGCGATCGGGATCAGGTCATTTCCCCCCCAAAAGCACACCCTGACCCAACCTGAAACACCAGTGCACATGAACCCACAGGAGACCTGAAATCCTGCCCTACCGCACGGAAACCCAGAGCCTGCCTGTTTTCAGGCGCCTTCCACGTAGGCTCAGCGAATGCCATAACACGAGTCGTTACTTACTGACACAGGTAGTCAACTAAATAACCACGAAACAATAGAAAGGAAACGTCAAGGAGCCGACCCGCTCGGTCACTTCATTCGCTTGCGGTTCTGGGCAGTTCCTGCCTGCAGCGCCTGCGCTTCTCTTGAGCATTTCAGATAACAAACTGTCGATCAGCTGAGGGAAGCCGAGCCAGCCCTGCGGCGCACGCCTGTGGCCGGCCTCCAGCTGCGGATCCCCGCGGGGGGGGAGCTCGCCCCGCGGTCAGCTTTGGCGGCCCCGCTGCAGCGCTCCCGGTTTCCCGGAGCGGTGCTGGGGGAGCACCGGCAGACCCCCCCCCTCCCCGACCCCCGGCCATCTGCAAAACGCTCCTGCCCACCCTGCAACCACGCGGCTTTGGGCGGGTGTAGCCCTACTTTTTTTTTTTTTTTTTGGCCCTTGGCTCCCCAAATTTGCCTGCTCGCAGGGACCCGGGAGCCCGGCCCCGGCCCTGTTCGGCAGGTGGCGACAGAGAACGGGCTTTGGGACCGGGCCGGGGCCCAGGGCCGGGGCCCGCC
>NW_010972592.1:2012779-2013660 GCF_000737465.1 Haliaeetus leucocephalus
CCGGTAACGCCGCCCCGGCAAACCATCTCCCGGGAGGGCTTGCAGCGAGGTTCGGAGAGTTGTTTTTAAAAGCACTCCGAGAGAGTAGGATTTTTTTAAATCTTGATTTTTATACATTTACATCTATATGTCTCTCTATATACGGATCCGGGCATAAACAGGACACGTATCAGCCGAGGCGCCCAGCGCCCGGTCGCGCTGGCGGAGAGCCGGGCACCCCTCGGGGCTTGCTGCCGGCCGGGCTGCGGGGGGAGGCAGCCGGGGGGGGGTCTGGCTGCGAGCACCCCCCGGCGGGCTCCTGCTCGAAGGGGCGGGGATGGCCGAAAAACGGGGCCCGTCCGGGCCGGGGGGCGCGGGCAGGCAGGGCCCGGCCCTTCCCGGGATGCTCCCGGGCCGGTGCCCGCGAGTGGGGACGGGGAGCTGGAGCGCCTCGGGGTTAGCCTTTCTATTTTCCCCTCGTAAGAACTCGAATAATTTTTTTTTTCCCACCTCCTTTGTCGGCCTGGGGGAAAAAAAAAAAAAAAGTCCTTCGAGACTCCATTCCGTAACAAAAAAAAAAGCATCGCTCCTGCCTGCACAGTTCATTCGCCTCCTTCTCGAGTCCCTCGGAAAGCAAGATTAAAGGGGAAAGTCGCAGCTGTATATTTATGTTTTCATTGCTAGAAGGGAATTGATTTCCTTGCATTTATTTTTGTAGTTGCAATACACAAGGGCGGATTTGCGTCACCAAAGCAACTTGCTGGTCGAGATAAAGTTGCACAAATATTGAAAAGGGAAGTGCTCGCGCTCATTATGAAGTTTTTCTCCGGAAGAAATAAGGATTTCTGCTGTATCCTAAAATACTAAAGCCGCTTCTATTTTGGGACAAATCTCGCAGGCAC
>NW_010972592.1:2014035-2015388 GCF_000737465.1 Haliaeetus leucocephalus
CGGGCGGGCGCCGGGAAGGCACCTGCCCCCGCGGGTCGGGGTCCCCGGCTCCGTGGCCCTCCCCTGCCGAGTGGCAACGGCGTCGGTGGCAATGGCAAATTCCGGCAATAAATGCCCGAAGCGGGGTGCAGCGGGCAGAGCGGACTTCGTTGCCCTTCCCTCAGGCGGGCTGATGGCACGGCTCTGCCCGGCGGTGGAAACGCAAGTGAAACCGGAGTCGTTTGATCCGGTTTGAGAGCCAGAGGCTGGCGCTCGGGTCAGCTGCGCGGAGGGGATAAAGGGGGGGGGAGATGCAAGGAAAAGGGGCTTTCCGCTGTCGAAGCAGGAAAAGTTGAAACCTAATAAACCCTTTCTTTCGCCGCCTTCGGTTTTCGGACACATCTTGGCAAGGCAGCCCGTCTTTCTTTTTCGGTTTCGTCCCGTTAATAAAAACCAAAGCAAAGCAGAGCGGTGCCGGGCTGTTCCTGGGGAACCCGCCTCACCTTTACCCGTGCGCACGGTTATGGCTAAGGAACGCGGTCCCTCTCGCTCGCAGGTGGTTTCAATATTCACACAGAAGCTACGTCTTCATACCTGGCGAAAGAAAAAATAGTTTGCTTTTCTGGCGGTTCCCCGAAAACCTTCAGAATTTGGGAAGGTATTTGGAAAAAAAAAAATAATAATTTTTTTTGGAAGCAAAATCAAAGCAAACCTGCAATCGTCCGATTCGGGAGCCTGCTCAAAACGGCAGCGACTGGTTTACATGTACGAAAACTAATATTAAAAAAATGTTCTTTTTCAGAGGCGGGTCGGGACAAACGTGGATGTTAGAGGGGAGCAAAAAAGCGCGAGAGGCGCTTTGATAAATTTGTCCCTAAATTATTGCCGCGAATATAGCTTATGATTGTATTCTAAAAAAAAAAATGGGGGTGATTCGGTTGTCAAAGCTTTGCAAAATTACAAACTAGTTTTTAAGGTGAAATTGGTGTGGCAGCAGACGCAGCCACTGGGCTGGAGAAAACGGTAAAAATCTAGAAAATTGCATTGTCGACAAAATACGATTAACTAATTAGTCGCTGCTAATGCAGGATCCAACGTGTCCTGGGCCCAGAGTACCTCGGAGCTCTCATAAATACATGTTACGTGCACCGACACAGACTCATTTTCTTCCAGACCATCCCAGGCTCATTTAGCCGGGAAAGAAACATATTTCCTTGGGAATAACGTCCGAGAGGACCAACCTGCCTCCAACCGCGAGAGAAGTTTCCTGCGCCTTTCTTTCAAACGTTTGAATATCGCGGCGGCAGGCGCAACGCCCTTGCGCTATTTTTGGGGGAGGGTTGGGGGGGTGTTTCGAAGTCGAGGGAGGAATTT
>NW_010972592.1:2015438-2016184 GCF_000737465.1 Haliaeetus leucocephalus
GCGGGCGGTACTGCCTGGCCCCGCGGCTCGCGGATTGGGCGTGGGGAGGGAACGAAGACTGCTCCGGAGCAGGGAGTGTCGTTGCCAGAGAAAGTTTTGGGGAGGGGTGGATTTTCTCTTTTTTTTTTTTTTTTTTTCTCCCCAGTGCGAGGAAAGGGGGTTTGGTTTGGTTTGGGTTTGTTTTGTTTGCGCCGCTCCGCTCTTCGCCCGCTCGCTCTCTCCGTCTCGCCGTGGGTTCGGGGGACTTTTTCCTTTTTTTTTTTTTTTTGCTGGGGGAGGGAGAGGTTGCTTTTCCCTCCTTGCCCCTCCGGCAAGTGCTCCGCCAGCCTCCTCTCGCCCCACCATCCCTCCCTCCCCATGCGCCCGGGGCGGCGGGCAGCTCCGCGGCGCGCACCCGGGAGCTGAGCGGCGGAGCGGCGCGTCCCCGTCCCCCGGGCAGGATGTACACGGCCGGGCTGGCTCCTTTCTACGCCTCCAACTTCAGCTTGTGGTCAGCGGCGTACTGCTCGGCATCGGGGCCGGCAGCCGGCGGCTGCTTCCCTCTGGACGCCGCGGCGGCGAAGAAGCCGTCCTTCTGCATCGCCGACATCCTCCACGCCGGCGGCGAAGCGGCGGGAGGATCCTCCGACAGCCTGCCCGGAGGTCCCGGCACCGGGATGCCGGCGACTTTGGGAGCCGTCCATCACGGCGGTGCCTTCCCCGCCGCCGCCGCCGCCTCGCCGCTCCGGCCCACGCCCGTCGTGGCC
>NW_010972592.1:2016675-2018043 GCF_000737465.1 Haliaeetus leucocephalus
CCGGCCCCGCGCACGGCAGCAGCCCGCGGCACAGCGACTTGCGCCGCTGGGAAAACTTAGCGATAGCGTAAAAATAGCGAAGGCGACGGCCTCCGCTTCCCGAAGCGGCCCGAGGCTTTTTTTTGCCTCAGAGGGCAGAGCCCGTTTTAAAGGCTTTCGCTGCAATCCTGTCTCCCCTCGCGGCGTGTAAACATCCTGAGCAAGGGAGTGAATATACCGGAGGATGTTCTGCCTGCCGGGGCAGGGCCCCCTCTCCCGAGGAGAGCCCCCGGGGCGAGGAGGCGGCTGCCCGGTGTGTGTGTGTCCCCGTCCCCCCCCCTCCCCGCCAGCCCCTCCGGCCGGGGAGCCGGCCCCGTCGCCCGGAGCGTACCGGGGGGTCGGTTTCGACCGCGGTATAACCGAGCTCTCCTTGTTCCTGTGCTCGCAGATCTGACCTCCTTATTAACTACCAGCCGCCAAACTGGGGTTCATCTCCCCAACTTGCAGCCTGCCGCCGGCCAGTTCTTCGCGTCTCTAGACCCCATTAACGAGGCCTCTGCTATTCTGGGTCCCTTAAACACAAACCCAAGGAGCTCAGTTCAGCACCAGTTTCAAGACACTTTTCCAGGTACAGCTCGTCCCTCGTCGACCCTCCCGTGGCGCAGGGCCCTCCGTCCCGCAGCCCCCCCCCCTCCCGCCCCCGGCCCAGGCTCTCTCCTCCCGGAGGGACTCGCCGGGCGCTTTTGAAAGGCCAGGGCGTGTGTTTTGTAGCGAGGCTCAGATTTTGGGCGAAAAGCCGGGCTGCGTGGGCGGGGGGAGGAAGAGCCGGCTAGGGCCTGACCCAAAGGACCATCGCACCTAGTACAAAGATAATACCTGGGCCCAGAGAGAAGAGGCGGGGAGGGGGGAGAGGAAGAAATTCGGGTTCCAGACCGCTCCATCCTTGCCCGAGGAGGCCGGCCCGGGCCTTGCCCGCACACCGCAGTCCAGCTGTTATTTCGATCGAGTTAAGGCTCCCTTTCATATATTATTAATAACGGCGTCTCCTTCTCTCTCCCCCCTCTCTTCTCCCCCCGCCAGGTCCGTACGCAGTTTTAACCAAGGACACGCTGCCCCAGACGTACAAGAGGAAACGCTCCTGGTCCAGGGCTGTTTTTTCCAACCTGCAGAGGAAAGGTTTAGAAAAACGGTTCGAAATCCAGAAATATGTCACCAAACCGGACAGAAAGCAACTGGCAGCGATGCTGGGGCTGACAGATGCTCAAGTAAGAACGGCTTCGGTTTTATTTCAAATCTTACTTCCAGTTTAGAGGGATATCGGAGGGTGGGGGGGAGGGAAGGCGGTTGCAGAGAGTTTTCCCTTAATCTTCGGCAGGGCTGGCGGAGGAG
>NW_010972592.1:2018840-2020550 GCF_000737465.1 Haliaeetus leucocephalus
GCCTCTCCCTCCACGCTGCTCGCAGGAGAGCGGGATTTCTCTGATTTTTTTTTTTTCTTTTTTAATTTTATTTTATTCTCCGTCTCCCGCCCCTTGTCCTCTCCAGGAAAATCCGAGCGAGGGACTCCGAGAGCGTGCTCCGAAATCCCTCTCTTCCCCAAACCCTCCCCAGACAATTTACAATGTGAAGTATTTTGCCAACGTCCTCATCGGTTGCAACGTGTTGCTTCGAATAATCCGGCCAAGAAATACTGCACTGACAAAAATATATAAATATATATATATATCTCCTGTAAATAAAATGTTTGCTATGGTTTGTAACCACGTCAGTCTGTTGACCAGGGGAGAGGGCCGCTGAGGCTGCCCCAGCTCCCTTCGCCCCGCTCAAAGGCAGCCACTGTCTCCCCTCGCCTTGAAAGCCTCCCGAGGCAGCCTTCTCCTTGGCGTTGTTTTTTTTTTCTTTCCCCCTTCCTTTTCTCATGGAGGCGATGACAAGGACCGGAGATTTGATTACGCAAAATTGTGCCCCCGGTGAGAAACTTGCCAATTACATTTGTAGAGCCGCATGTGCGTACATACGTGCGTCTTGTGAGGTGCCTTTCGGTGTGTGATGCGAGGCGGGACCGGAGTGTGTGACTCCCGGCGACTCTCGGGGGCGCTGCCAAGAGCCGGCGGGGCCGTTTGGGGGTGCGGGGGGGTTGGGAGGGGGGCGGCTTTGCTTTGCTTTGCTTTGGTGTCGTTCCCATTTGCCGTGCGCCTCTCCGCAAGCCCCCGCGGCGGGGTAGGGGAGGTAGTGCTCTTTGACGTCACAGCGTAGCCATGCGGCCGGGGGGGGCGCGCTGTGACGTCACGCAGGCGCTATAGGCGGCGCGGAGGCCGAGCGCAGGATCGGGCCGCGGCGGCGGGCGGGGGCGCGGAGCCCCGTGGGGCTGGGCCGGGGGTGCGGTGGGGGGCAAGGCCGACCCTGCCCCCCCCACGTCGGAGGGTTCTGTAGGGCTGGTGCCCTCCCCAGGAGGCAGGGCCGGGGCGTGCGGCCGGGGGACCCCCCCCGGGGATCCCTTGGGGTCCGGGCCGGGCTCCGCCGGCTCCGCTCGGGTTCCTCGTCGGCTTCGCTCCTCGGATAAATAGAAAGCGCCGCGGTGCCCGGTGCTCCGCTCCTGCCGGGGCACGGGGGAAGACGGGGGGGGGGGGCGCTTCTCAGCCTGCATCCCCCTCCTCCCTTCCCGAGCAGCACCGACTAAAGAGAAAGCCGCAGCGGTGAGGATCCCCCGTCCTTGCCCACCGAGAAGCGTGTTTTCTGCCTCGGGGCTTTGCGAGGCCCCAAGCGGAGCAATTCGGCTTTCTAACACGCGCGGGGCCGGGGGAGGCCTGATCCTGCCCAGGGAGGTGAGGGCGAGGGCAGGTGAAGCGAAGCCGCTTCCCCCCACCCCCCCCCATTCTGGGCCGATGGGCGCTGAGCCTGTGACACCGTTAGAAAGAAGGGGGAGACGGAGAAATCAGGCGAGGGACCGAGAAATTCCCGGTATCCTCCAGCGATGCGGAGGCGGGCGAGAGCCCGGCCCTGGCCTGCTGCTTCCCGGAGGGCTCAGGCGAGAAATCCTTCGGGGCCGGGGGGGGGGTTTGCCGGGGAGGACACGCTCCTCGGGGCCACCCCTGCTAGCGGGGTGGGGGGGGGGGGTGTGTGGGGGGGGGGGGGTCTCCGGCGGGGGG
>NW_010972592.1:2020699-2024386 GCF_000737465.1 Haliaeetus leucocephalus
AGGGAGGAAACGGGGGGGGTGTGTGTGTGTGTGTGTGTCACGGCTTTTCGGGGCGCGGAGCCGGCCCTGCAGTTGGCTTCCAGCCCCCCAAAAGCGGCTGTCCCTAGGGCCGCTGCTGCGCCCATCGGCGCGGGGTTTGCCGTGGGGTTAAAACTTCGCCTAAGAGCAAGGGAAGCCGCGGGACGGATGTCCAGCGACACATGACTGTTTCTTCTCCGATAAACCACCGTAGTGCGGCTCACGGACACGCAGGGATTTGTTTGCCTCTTAGTTTTGCTTCCTAAAGACTAACCCACGCGGGAGAGAGGGGTTGGAGGTGGCTCTTGTCGGATGAGAAATGAAAAGCGCGTCGGGAAAGAGGTTCTCTTCCCTTGGCTTAGAGGAATCTGCGCCTCCTCCAAGCGCAGGGCTGGCTGCGCGGGGGCAGGTCCCGTGTGTGTCCCCCCCGGCCTCCCCAAATAACGGGAGAGCAATGCCCGCCTGGACCCCGGGTCGGGGAGAGAGCAAGGGCAGCGCCTGGATGGCACCTTTTTAAGATAACACCGCAAAAGGGGGGGGGGGGAAAAAACGCTGTTGGGACTCAGGCTACGGAGAAAGATGCTCAGATCCGAATGAAAGAGCTGGGATAAAATTCCTTCGCCCTGCGTCTGGTTTTGCCTCCCGGCCCTCTCGCTCCGCGCATCCCGGGCTTCTGCTCTGAGTGGAGCCGGGAGGGTATTTTTATTTCGTGTCCCCCAACGATAGGGAAAAAAAAAAATATAATATCTCTCCCCCGTTGCTGCCGTTGTGCACGTCCTCGGGCAGGTAGAGCAAACCCACGAAAACGAGATTGGGGAAAGATGCGCGGATGGAGGGATTTGTGCCCGTCTCGACAGGGAAGGGAGTTTGCCCGGTCCTGCGAGGCTGCAGTTACTGCTAAATTTCTGTGGAAAAAAGCCGGGACAGTGTCGTGACTGCGGGCAGCTCGATCGCCGTTCGTCGGCGAAGTCGACCTGTCCGCAGCACAATGCAACACCCCCGCCCCGAACGGGTCCAAAAAAGCCCGGGGGGCCTCTTTTTGGTTTGCTTTATCATCGCCTGATAACACGAAAGGCTTCTCCGATGCTGGTTATTTCTGAAGGCGAAACGCCCGAGCCCACGGTTCCACCGCCGATCCGGTTCTTCGACGGTCTTCAAAGTGGGGGTCGCAGCTTTTCGGGCGATCTATTCCCCCCCCCCGCCCTTAAATCCGTTGTGACTCTTTTCAGACCCGTGCCAGCCCATCCCAAATCCCTTGGGCTGCACCCGCTCGCCGCAACGGGTCTGTGTCGGCGCGGCTCGGCGGGGGCCGGGGTCCCCGCGGAGGGGCCGGGAGGGGCTTCTCCAGCTCTGCCCCCGGTCTCCGCGGCCCCGGCCAGGCTTTTCGGCACCCACCCTCTCCTCTTTCCCCCCCCGGGTGCCGGGCAGAAGTTTGTCGGGCTTATTTCAGCCGAGGGGTTGTGCGGGACACCGAGGGACGGGAGCGATACACGCTGCCGCACGGAGAGCAGAGGTTTCCCTGCCCCGTCCCTGCGTGGCATGTGTGGGAAACCGGTTTAATAATGAAGCGGGAGGCCTCTCCGAGCCGCTCCGGCATCCCAGCCCCGTCTGCGAGCGTCCCCCCACTCGCAAAGATGCGCAGGAGCTCCTGCCGAGCTCCTTCCCGGGGAGCAGCTTTACCGATAACCCCCCCCTCCCCCGGGCGCTGTGTTAAGAAGCCCAACGGGATCCTTGTCTTCTCGCCTGATTTCTTACCAGAAACCTCCCCTCTCCAAAGAGACCCGAGTCAACCTCGGAAATAACAGCCACGTTAGAAGAAGAAAAAAAGAACAATAATAAACCAAAACAGACGCGATAATTTTAAGCCAGCGATTTTACGGTGCGAAAAGGGCCGGGCAAGGAGCTCGCGTTGGGGTCCGCCGCTGTCCCGCCCGGCGGGGGGGAAGGTGGGGGTGCGGGGGGGGGTGTCTGCCGCGGCCCCGCTGGGTCGGCGCTGCCCACCCCCCCCCCGCAGAGCCCCGCGGGTGCGGGGCCGGCGGCAGCGAAACCTGAGTTCGCCTCCCTCGTTAGCTGAGCGAGACCGGCCCCGCTCCTTAGGAAAATATTTTTATTTTATTTTAATGTCGGGCTTAAGCTGATGTCTTAAAAAATAATTGTTTTCAGACCCCGGTTCGCTCGGCATCGCCGTTTCACACTCACAGGCACACACAGCTTTCCCTGCAGTTCATGCCTCGGGACTGCCTGGCGTCGGCAAGACAAACTGCAATCTCCGAAATGTCAACTTTTGCCACAATCTCGACTAAAAAAACCACCCCCTCCTTATTGCTGTTGAGCGCTCATCAGAAATAATGGCTGTTTACACAAAACCTTTATTCACTTTCTTAAATAAACACCAGTGAATTCAAATAAAGCAAACCCTCAGCTATAATTCAAGCACAACGTTTGCTGTGTGTATTCTCGGCTGCGGACCTGGAGAGACTCCTCGGAGAGAAATATGAAGTCCCCTTTCATAGTCCACCTCCATCAGCTAAATATTCTAGCTCACCTCGGCCGAGCTTATCCTACCCCGGCTTCCCTTTTCCCCCTCTTTTTTATGTTTTCCCCTGGCCGAAGCGGAACTATTTCCTCCCTTCCCCCCCGTCCCCTTTTACAGAGGGGAGCTCTGGACGCTTTTCTTTTTAGATCACTTTGCAGAAGCCCCTTCCCTCCTCTTCCACGGCCCCGACCCGGGGTCGCGCCCCGGCACCTTCCCGCAGCCCGCACGGCCGAGGGTGCTCGTAGCTCGGCGGGCTGAGGGTGCTCGGATGGAGGCGGGGGGGGGGGGGGCCCGGGGGGGGTTTGGGGGGCCCGGCGAGGCGATGCCGAGGTTCTCGTTTGTTCGAAAGAGCCGGCTAGAAACGGCGTTTGCCCAAAGCCACGAGCTCGGGCAGGTAGCGGGGAGCGCCAGGTACCCGCGGGGGGAGCATCGCCCCACGGGGGAAGGGAGCCCGTCCCTCCGCGGCGCGGCGGGGGCAGCGCTGCCCCCCTGCTCCCCTCGCCTCCCCTGCTCCCAGGCCGGGGCTCGCGGCCCCAGCCCTAATGAGATCCATTAAGCGTATTATTGATGTGGAGGTTTGCTGTGAGGTCCTGGCTGGAGGGAAGCGGAGCTCTGTTGCAGATACAGGCGCTCTGATCTGCACCACCTGGCTGAAACCAGAGAGCCGCCACTTCATTAATGGGTTTAGCCTTTGCTAATTGGTGTCTTTAGGAGGCTTGCCAAATTCTGCTCCGGGATCTTTGGAGGCAGCTTTTGTTTTTCCTTCTGCCGGTGACATTCGTTGACGGCAATTAGACCCGATACCACTTCTCCGCCGGCGGGCAGCCAGGCGGCCCGAAAGCCCCCGAAGAGTCGGGCTGCGCTGCCGCTCCGGGCACCTCCCGCCCGCTGCTGCCTCCACCATCACCACCGCAGTCATCATCATCATAAATGGAAACGCCGTAGGTAAACGTCGAGGCGAGCCAACCCACCCTCCTCTCGCCTCCGTGGCGGCTGCGGCAGGTGACACGAGTGGAGGGGGGGGCGAAAGGCGCCCCTGCGCCCCACGGCCCCCCTGCGGAGAGCAAGAGCAGGGGCAGGGGGAAAAGCGGCCGCCCCCCCGCCCTCCCCTCCCGCCGGGCCGATCCCAGGGG
>NW_010972592.1:2024396-2025940 GCF_000737465.1 Haliaeetus leucocephalus
AGCCCCGCGGCCGCAGCAGCCCAGAGCCGCCGCGGCTCTCGCCGGCCCGGAGAACCGGCGCCGCGGCCGAGCCCCTTTCGCCGCCCGCCCTCGGGGTCAGCTTCATCCCCGGCCCCGCGGGCCTGACCGGGTTTTCCGGGACTCAAACGGCCGTAGTTAATGAAATCCGCTCACCGCAAATCACAGACCTCTGCCGTACGCTATAATCAAATTTCTGCTTGCCTTAAAAAACCCAGGCCACCCTCCTCCACCCCCGTTCTCCAGGCAAACCCCAAATCAAAGGTTTCCAGCCATCACACCCCTCCAGCTCTGCCTGGTCCCAGGCCATCTCTCCCGGCCTTCGTTGCCATCGCCCGTTCTGCCCCCGCCGCCACCCCGCGATGACCAGTGCCTTTCCCCGGTGACCAAAAGAGGAGGCTGCCCGGGACCACCTCCGTCCGCCTGGCCGGGCCCGGTGGGGTGACCCCGGCCGCCTGCATGCGGGGACGGGGGTGATGGAGGGGACGGGGGTGATGGAGGGGACGGAGTGGCTGGAGGGTATCCTGCGCCCAGCAGCCGAAAAGAGGGGTGCGGGTGAGGCGGGAGAGACACAGGCCACAAATCACGGCAGCCCCATTTCCCGGGTAATGTGTCACCAGCCATGTAAGCCAACTATTCAGGGGTCAGCGACGGCTGATAAATCACGCCGAGCGGGGATTTTATCCTCCTCACGGCACCGTCGTCACCGGGCTCTGCTGACCCGCTCCGCGGGCCCTGCCCCGGTACCGGCCCCGGGCGAGGCGGCAGCGCAGATGCCGAATGAAGAGGCGCTTTCCACCCCCCCCCCCCTTTCCCCCTTTTAGGTTTCCTGACTCCAGCGGCAGCCCAAAGCCGTTTCCCCTGGAAAAAGGCCGCCCGCCACGGCGCCGCAGACCCGCCGGGACCGGGCGCTGCGCGGTGCCCCGGCCGGGGAAGCGGCGGCGGGGTTTATCGGGAAGGCTGGGGCCGGGGCTCTCCTTTTCTCCGTTTCTCCCTTTCTTCCTCTCTTGCCTTGGCTCAGGCACTGTCTCCCTTAACCCTTCTGCGGGCGGGCTGCCTGCAGGCGGGGGAGCCGGCCCGGCCCGGCCCGGTTTAAGCAGGGACGGGGTCAGAACCCCCAGCTGAGCCGCGACCCCCGAGCCTCCAGCCTGTGCCTGACCCCAGCCCCGGAAAGCGGGAAGAAGGAGGAGGAGATGCGGCACGGAGCCGGCCCGTCTCCCTGAAAACCTCCCGGTACAATTCTCTTCGCCATACTCCGTTTCTAAGGGCAGATGCTGAGGTGGAGGGTTTGGCCTGAGCGGCCCCTTCTCCATGCCCGGAGAGCCCCTTCCCGCCCCCACCCACTAGTGTCTGTGACCGCAGCCGTGACCGGGTAGCGGTCGGCGGGTGAGGAGGGGAGGGTCTCTGCTTTCTCCTCAAGCCCTCGGGGACGTGTCCGGGGTGGGGGGGTGCAGCCCTGCTGGCCTTCCCCGGGGTGCGGGGTGCCCCGGTCCCTGCCGTTCCTCGCTCCCGCAAGCCGCCCCGGG
>NW_010972592.1:2025972-2028286 GCF_000737465.1 Haliaeetus leucocephalus
GGCTCCGCGGCACCGGCCGGATCGGGCCCCTCCCTCCGGCTACAGTAGACGTGTTTATTTGTGCGCGCACCCCTCCCCATAAATCCCACCATCTATAATCATTATCTACATGGAAACTTTTGCCCCCTGCAGCCCCCAGAACTCCCCCCCCCCCCCAGTTAGCGGTGATGATTTTAAAAGCATGCGATGATCTAAGCCCTAATACTAATATTATGCATCATTTGGACAGGATAACCATGCCACCTTGTCAAACGCTGCCTCTTTACACAACCCATTTGCTGCATCGCAGAATCATAACGGCGGTGATGGATGGGCCGGGGCCCCCCCCGGCGCCCCCCCGGCTCGGGGAGGAATGCGGGCGGGCGGAGCCCCCGCGCCCGCGGCCGGCCCGCACCCCGCCGGCGACAATTTATAGTCTGTATATATTTGCTGGCTCCAGATATCGGCAATGTAATGGATGGTTATATTTTACGAATCCGAGGCTCGGATCTAGGGACTCGGGAGTCCGTTCCTTGTATGGTGCACTCCTGTCTCGCCCTTCGTCCGCCCGGCAGGCAATAAACTTCCCCGCTAAATGCGCCGGGAGATAACAGCCAACTTTTATTGATTACGAGAAAATGCTCGAAACTAAATAAAGGGCTTTTATGAGGATCCCTGCGAAGAGCCTTTTCTCCGTAACCATTAAGCGCGATATCGACGTTTTACTGTGTGTAAACTGTGAACTTGTTTAGCTATAAACGTTGGAGCGGGTGAAAGGCGGATGAAAAGCGAAATGCTCCGGCGGTGTTCGCCGAGAGGAGCCGGGCTCGGAGCGGCTGCAAACCTGGAGGGTGCCCGGCGACCCTCCGGGTTCCCTCTCGGTCCCTCTCTCTTCTCCCTTGATAAAGGCGTCGGTGCGGGAATCGCTCCCGAACCTAAAAACAGGGAGCGCTGGGGAGCAGCGAAAAGAGATGCTGAGCAGGGGAAGGGCGGAAAGTCATTTCGCACAAGCCTTTGAAGGGGGACCCTGGGGGAGTTATTGCCCGGGCCTACCTGGAGGGGAGGATGCGGGGGAGTCCACTCGCGTTTTAACGTGGGTGGTCGTGGGAGGTTGCTCCCCCTCTCCCCCGTTTCCACGGGCCTGGGTGGCGAAGGTGTGAGGAGAGAGGCGGATTTTTTGGGGGGTATTTTTTCATTCCGACCGTCGTCTTTATAGCCTCGGAGGTGTAAGGGGCGTTAAAGTTTCCGCCTGGAAGAAGGATGATAAGGGGGGGGGGGAGGCGGGAACAGGCACCGAGCAGCCGGGCTCTGCCCCGGGGCAAGGCAGGGACCTGCCCGGGGGGAATTGGGTCTCCCCGGGGGGCTGCACCACCCCTCCCCGCCCCAGCCGAGGCCACGGAGTGCTTCGGGGAAACCGGTTTATTTCGGCCAGAAAACGGGAGGGGGGGCTGCCAAAGGCATCACGAAGGAAAACTCCCATTCGTGGCAGGATCGAGCCCTGACTTCGAAACAGCAGCGATCGCTTTTTCTTCTTCTTTTTTTTTTTTTTTTTTTTTTTGGTGCGGGCGCTTAATATTTTAAGCACAATCCTCTCGTAAATTGCTCAAGATGTTCCGTGGCTTCATTACTGTTGTTATTTCTGTCCGTAGGCGGCCGGCTCGGAAGTCACAAACACATTATTTTCTCCTGCAAACTCATTGCCAGCCTTCGGGAGCAAGGGGCAAACATTGTTTAGTTTTTTTTTCTTCTTCTTGTTGTTTGCCACACTTTGGAAAGGTAACTGTAAAATCACTCAGTGTCTGCGAGTTGTATCGCATTATACTGGAAAGTTATAAAGCTGTCTTATTCCCTGATGTTTCTTGATTAACTTATGAGCATAAAGGAAATGCTTGAATAGTGTTCCCTCTGAGATTTTCTTTCGGCGAGGGGAAGCCAAGGGAAGATGCTAATATTGTCATCTCATTTTACAATTTATACCGGCTGCCCAAACAGTGTGTATATACAAACGAAGGCTCAGCGGGGTTCAGTTTCTTAAATGCAGCCCATATATTTCAGAGATCATACCCGCCTTGATAGCTGGCCCAGCGAATTATTTAGCCTGCCCTTTATTGCTGTTAAAACGTTGGCTTCCATTTAAATAAACAAAGCGATCCAGAGCCATTTATCAATTCCGCAGAGGTCCAGTTAACAGGATGTCTCGGCAGCGACGGCGTGTGCCCCCCCCCCCCTGCCAGCAGCCCCTCTGCGCTGCCTCTGCTCACACTGTACAGGACCCCCCCCCCCCAAAAACCTTCCCCTGGGCCCTTGGCTTCCCCCCCCAAAACCCCCCCCCCCC
>NW_010972592.1:2028296-2101354 GCF_000737465.1 Haliaeetus leucocephalus
CCTCTTAATGGCCCCCCCCCCCCAATAACCTGCACATGTGCCCTTGGCTTCCCCACGCAAACGCCCTCCCCTCCAGCCCGCCATGTGCTTACACTTAACTTTATATCTAATACATGTGGATCTCTATGCATACACATATAATATTATGCTGGAAACACATGGCTGGCCTTTTAATTAAGCTTTTTATTTTTTTTTTTTGAAGCCACAGCCCGTGAAGCTTTGTGAGGAATATTTAGCCCATGAGCTGAATTAGCTGGTGAGAACCAAACCCAAACAGAAAGGACACAAGCATCGCTACTCACAGAACTGGAAAACATTTGGGGGGTTGTTATATACACTTCAGGTCATAAATTAATAGTTGATTTATTCTTCAATCAGGAAAAAGCCATTAAGCACTGCTCAGCTCTGGTCTGTGGGAAAATAATTTCTTTGATTGAGTTCCCCCTAAAGACCCCCAGAAGTTTTCTCTCCTCTGTCATGAACAGCCTGCTCTTTCCTGTCTTCCGGACGGAGGGAAGAGTAGGACCTCCGGAGAAAAGCAGCTTTCCAGCATCTTGAATTTCACTTTGCATCTTTCTTCCTACCTGCTGATTGAATTTCGCTTTGCATTCGGGACCTTTCTAAATCCATCAGGAGAAAACTATGGAATAATGAGAGTGGTGTATCATCTTTTATCAGCTTTTTCTTCCTTGCTGGTGGCCAATATTGCAGCTCTGAAGGAAACAGACATTTGAGGGGGGGGCTGAGGGGTGGGAAAGCATGGCATGGAAAGAAATTCAGTCTGAGGAATGAGAGGAATGGATAAAAAAAGGCAGGGCTGATGACTTTTTCATTGCATAGATTTCCTACAGGAGCAGTGGTTACCGATCCTTGGTCCGCTTGTTTATTTAGTGTGTTTCTGAAATGCATGAGCTCCTAAGCTGGCTGGTGTTGCTGGAGCGTTCCACGCTTCCATGGACGAGCCCCAGACCTGGCTCACAGCCTCGCCATTAGAAAGAAGCAGCTCTCCAGCCCGTCCACCCGCTGGCAGCAACGCTAGGTCACTACACACCATTTAGTGACTTGCTCCCCATCCCCTCTGGTGTCACATTGAACCCCAGAGACCATCCAGCTGCTGCTACTGTGAGGCTGGGAATTTGATATCAAAGGGCCATTTGCCTTGAAGGTAATCAGACTCTCTCCTTCCCTCTTCCCATTCAAATTTGCAGGGTGCTATTTTAGGGTTCCCCCTGGCTGATGTTGATGCAGATGCAGGTCAGAGGACCCTCTGCAGCGCAGGAGCTGGCAGTGCATGGAGGGGAACCCAGCGTGGTGGCCATCCATCCCCATGAACGGTGGGCTAAGTGTGAGCTGGGTGGTCCCCATGCCAGGATCAGCCGCACTGCTGAAGGCTTGAACCCTGTCCAGCTCTCCTTCAGTAAGTGCCCCATGGACTGCTCCAAACTCAACCTTCACTGTCCCTCCTGGGCCAAATTTCGGTAGGGCCCCAAATCCTAGTCTGTCATTTTAGTCTAGAACTGGTGATGGGTTACAACACGACGTGGCTGAGTGGGAGGGAACCGGCCCGGGTGGCAGTGCAACCTCACAAAGTTCCCGCTGTTAGAACTGGGCTCATCAAGACCCGTCCTGAGAAACACAGAGCACTCTTTCTTTCCATCCTTCACTTTTTGTAAAGGTTGAGGCAAATCCACTGTATAGATCTGTGCTTTTGTGTGGACCTCTGCCCTTGTGATGAGACTCACCGAAGTCAACAACCCAGGAACCTGCAGTGATGAAAACCCACATCAAGATCCGTCCTGTTAAAGGTGGTAACTGAAGTTAGGGGTTTTCTGCTGGGGAAGTTTCAATGCTGGGCCTAAGTTTTGCTGGTCTAATGCATCATGAGCAAGGCTTACTTAGGCCTAACTTTGTCCCAGATTATTTGCCAGTTCTACTATCTGTATAACCATGAACGAGGCAGAAGAAGAAACAGGGCAAAAAGGAAAAGCATAGCACTTAGCCTCCTGGGGGAAAAGAGACTGTGTTTGTTTAATCAATTTTTGACCTTTTTTTTTTGGCATGATAAAGTATTTTAAAGGCAATTTACACAAAGCACAGCAGGTAAGATTCCTTGAATGACATTGTTTAAAAAGGCTGGCATGGAATAGTAATCAGAAAAATTAGTCAAATGAGAGCGTAGGCTCCTCCCTGTAGGAAAAAAATGCTAAGTGGGTATTTTTCATCCACAGTTGTCTTTTTTTTTTTATGGCAGTTTCCTAAAATATTCCTTGTGATACCAGTAGTGTGCCTTACACGCATTTTCTTGAGCAATTATTTAATCTGCTGCTGCACTGGAATGTTGAATTATTTTCAGCTTTGGCTTTCCTAAGCCTGTCTCTAGTGCACTGAAAACTTTTGCCTTGGTACTAACTAGTTGTGTGCAAGAACTGGTTCATAGGGGTTTGGTGCCCAAAGCTGCCAAATGTGAATGGAGACCACTTCTGACAGAAGGCTGAAGTGTTCCTCTCCAAAACAGCCTTGCTAAAAGGCAGGAGGCACCTCCTGTAAACAAGTATTTCTGGGAACAGTTTTTTGGTTTTCTCTTTCAGGTTGATTTTGTCCCTTGAAATGCTAGATCGATCCAAAATGCCTAAGAGGATACTGGAGAAGGTTCATCTGAGGTAATGAGCTCATCCTCGCGATCCTTGATAAGACAATGATAGCTGAGAGGAAGTGATACATGCTTGCTTTTTATTATGAATCTTACAACTGATTTAATTTTCTCCTACTACCTGGGAACATGACATGAAAATGCGTAGGTGTCCCATGCTTGACTGCGATAAAACATTCCCATCCATGGCGGAGTGCAGCGTTCCTGAGAGACAATTCCTTCTGACTTCCCTTTGCTGACTGACAGATTCAGTTTGTTCTCACTCAGGCATGTGAAATGAATCCAGCTTTCAGCTGCTATATTTATTTTTTGTTTCCAGTGTGGATCCATTTGCTCGGTATCATTTTTTCAAAACTTTGACTTTTGGATCGCACTGTCAACGTTAATGTCCAAGGGTTGAGCTTACTGTGCTCGTGGAGGTGCCCTACTGCAAGACCACAACAAAGACTTGCGCAGCACACGGAGCACGTTACAGTGAAAAGCCACCTGTTGAAATAGTAGAGATCGTGCCATTTTTTACATGTGCACAGTAAAAAAATTGGAAAGATGGACTGTCTGAGATATTTCCAAAGCCAGAGGTTGTTGAAATCTTGATGGAAGAACGCACTCCTTCACTTCTATGCCTCTGAAATACAAAATATCCATTAAAAGTGACAGACTTGAAGCCAAGGCAAACAATTTCATAAGCTAAACTTGAACACTTTTACTTGCAAATACTGATCTTGCGATGACAGATTCATTTTTCCAGCTCTGGCAAATTTGTTTCTACTGTAGCCTTGCTGGAAATTACCCTGCAAGTGTTTATAATCCTGTCCTACTGTGAAGGACTCCGTGCAGGAGGCATTATTCGGATGAAGGGAGGACCTCATGTCTATCAGCAAGGTGGGTCTGCGTAAGTATCATAGAATGGTTTGGGTTGGAAGGGACCTTAAAGATCATCTAGTTCTGACCCCCCTGCCATGGGCAGGGACACCTTCCACTAGACCAGGTTGCTCAAAGCCCCATCTGTGAGAGACTGAAAGAGTTAATATCTCAAACATTGTGGTGGGGCAAGTCCTGCTTAATGATGAGCTCTGCAGAGCAAGGAACCCCAGGTGAAAAGCAGCCGATCAGCACCCATGAGCAGCAGGAGGAGACCATGCCGGAGGGTGCGCAGCTCCCTGCTCTGATGTGCTGAGCAGGGCAGCTCACCGTGGGTGGTGAAAGATCATGGCTGCAGCGCAGGGGAAGTTACTCCCCAAATGATCCCTAAGCCCACGGACCCACTTCCCAAAGGCTCACAAAGTGCTCATGACACCTAATTAGCCTAATGAGCTCAAGGGCCCACCCAAAGGAGGGGTGAGGATGATAAAAGGGCATGAACTGAAGCCCCAGGTGTGCAAGCCCACCGGGACTGGACCCCTCGGCTGACTGCACCTATGCTGGACCCAGGACCGGTGATATTTTTCTCTCCACTCTCTCTGTGTCTCTCTCTTTTTGTAATTCCTACACCTCATCCCTTTAGATATAAACCATTGACCAAGTCTGGAACTAGGCGTGGGTCCAGCCACCCCTAGACTCCTCACTGAGAAGGAGTCTAGAAAGCAAGGGGGTCCACTCTGAACCTCGTGACTCAATGGGAGAGCTCTCCTTATTCTCTTCCCTGAACTGATTCCCAAATAAGCAAGGCCTGTAGTATATGTATGGTTAGCGCTTGTTGCACAGTTTGCTGACATAGTTTCATGCCGATTTTTGTTGTAAGCATACCAGTTTTTGTGGTGAGCGTGCCAATTCTTGTTCTGAGCAAGTAAAAGTTGAGTTTTGTGAGTTACAGGATCCCTGGTGTCGTTTCACCTTAATGCTGACCTGGGAATCAGCAAACCTGAGTCGTCGTCCTGAGAAACTGGGACATGACACCATCCAACGTGGCCTTGAACACTTCTGGGGGGAGGGCGTCCACAACTTCTCAACAAGTAGTTCTGGGTTTTGCCTTTTGCAATTGAAAGCCCCGGTAGTCTGGGTTTCCTTCAGATTCATGGATGTACCCTTTTATCTTCCCTTCTCCCCTTGTCTGCTCAGTCCATACTCAGTGTTTCCTGCTGTAGCCTACTTTCTTCTCCTGACAGAGGCTGACCTGTTTAGCTGCTGCTCTCACTGACTGTGCCAGATATGGGGGCGGATTGACCAGCAAACACTTCGTGTCCCATGTTTGGAGGAAGGTCTTTAGCTGTCTGCCTCATGTTTTCCAATGGCACAGACACACAGACCCAGATCCACAGGAGGCATGGTGCATGGAGGACAAGAGAAGAACATGCCTTGCTGTGAAATGTCTCATACAGACACAATGTCAGAGGGGAGACATGTTCTGTAGGAGCTCAGGGTAGCCTTGAAGCTGAGTAAAGACTAGCAAGGTAGCTCACCTCATGGCTGCCAGCAACGTGGATTTGCATTAGAAGGCCCCAGCTTCTGCTTTCTGTATTTCAAAACCCTTTAGATCTCTCTGGCTAGGACCAGGTGCTTATTTACTGATATGTTAACCAACTGCTGGAGGCCCAAGGTGCTCTCTTCTTCCTTGGGAACAGTTTCCCCAGCGTTGAGTCTGACTGACATTTGGTTGCTCACCGAAGTATGCAGTAACTATTCTCACTACCCACCAGCCACAAAACCCCACTGCTGCTTCTGATGTGCGCCCTCTCTGAAAGGCTTCCAGGCCCTTGAGCAACATGGTGCAATAAATATTAAGAAACAATTTACTGCAGTGTTATCAGGTGGTAATTTCACCCCCATATCCCTCACCCAGAGCCCTCTTACCGCTCCTGCTCTCTGATTATCTGTGTCATGCTGAGCTTTCTATTAAAAATTGACACTGAAAATAAACCAGTGGCTTTTTTACTTAGCCCCCCTCAGTCTAAAAAAGCCCAACAATCTAAATAACCAACCGAAACACCAAATAAAAACAGATGTGGAAACCAACAGAAAAAGGAGTAGGAATACTCTTTCTTTCCCTAAATAAAATACCATGGTTTATTATGTCTGCATATGTATGAGTGCTTGAGAAGGACAGAAAAGTAATTTTCATTAGAGAGAGAATGCCCTTCTTAATTTCTTCATGGGGAGCTCAAACCCCTTCAAAAACTTTGGAGCCGACTTTAGCCACGGGGTGATGGGCTGACACGCAAAGGCCGTCACGCTCAAGCACCCCACGCCTCTGCGCTCTCCCCCTTCCCCAGGGCCAATCCTTCCCACCTCCAAAGCATTTTTTTTTCCACTCGGGGCATTTCCCAGACCTGTTTGCCACCAGGTTGAAAGCTGTCCTGCGTACAGCCTTGATGGAGACGAGGGAGGCGATGCCCTGCCGGTGCTGGAGAAGCAGCGTGGTGTGCATCACCCACACCAGCAGCCGCGTGGCTCCTGCCTGTACTGCCGTTCCCACCGCCCCACATGCGAGGGCTGGCGCAAGGGTTGGACACTCACGGTGGATTTGAGAAAGACCTTGTATTCACACCTTCTTCCACCACAGACACCCTGTCCTGTAACTCCGAACCTCAGTTTCCGATCATTAGGTGCGGTGGGAAAAAGGGCTGTTTAAATACCGGTGAAGACTGGATTCAGGATGCGGGTATGTTTTAAATTAAGGTGTGATTTTAAACTAATAAAACTAAACCTTACCAAAAGGCTTGGACGTGTACTTACTTCAGTATAAATTTGGGCCATTTAGGTTGCTCTTAAATCATACTATACATATAACTATATTTTGACTCAATTTTAAACTAAAATAAAAATATCCAGACAGTGCTTTGCACAGCTGTTTAACAACTGTTAAATACATAAATAGACATCACATACTAAAATACTGTGTTGATATGAGCCATATAAACAGAAGAGAGCAGAAATACAGTAGCCTTTTTAACCTGGTCTAATTTTGTGTCTAGACAAGCTTTACTCAGCATCAGAGTCTGCCTCAATGCTGCTTACTGGTACTTGGAGAGAATACGGTTTTGGTAGGTACAGCATAGTCTTGCTTCCCAATGTTATTAATTTTCTTAGTGGGCTGATGTCTCTAAGAAAAATGGCAAAAACATTTCCAAGACTGCCACTGGAGTCACAGGATGTTTTTCCCATGGATCCGTGGGTCCTCAGTAACAGCAAGGGTCGCTGGACCGAGGGAGAAGTTTGCAGCTCTTTTAGCACTATTAATGGCATGGTTCTGCTCATGGCTGATAGGATACTTTGAAGGCAAAGGGAAAGAATAAAAGATGAGAAAGAGATGGAGGAAGGGTATAATGCTTTCACTTTTATCTGCATTTTTCTGTGCAAAAGAATAGGACTTCTGCCAAGGCCTTTATTTATCCGTTGCTATGAAAATCACTTTGTGTCCTAGTTTCAGCAGCGTTAATACTTTTTTTTTCAGTAAGTGATTATGTTTTATGACCAGTTTAGACTTATATGGAGGTGCAGTAATATCTTATAAAACTCTACACCATAAGCTGTATACAGGACATATCAACTAGTCTAAAGTGATTACATTAATAAGAGAAGAGCCAATCCTTCTTACGATTTCATGTTATAGCAGATGAGCTCACTGCTCTCGAGGAAGACGTTAAATCACGTTTGTGTAGAAGGTAGAGGGACCCACTACGCGACTACTGTTTCAAGAAAATATGATGCAGATACAGACCTAGATCCAAGCATGGAAATTAGCCAGTGGGCCCCTCAGGCTTTCTGGCAACACACATGCTATAGAGGAAGAAGAAACAGCTGCTCCAGCTATCACTGGAAAAGATGACAGTGAAGGGAATTCAGCCTCGCAAAGGGGTCCAGGTCGCTGTGAAGGAGCTGCGGAGCCTCAGGCCGGTGCCGTCACGGAAAGCCGTGGCGTCACCAAAGGTGGCAGCGAGCCGAGCTCCTGATCCGGCACGCGGTGAAGCAAAGGAGAGGTTTGCTGGGGGGTTGAGAGGGTGTCTCACATGTGTGCACGCACAAACACATACCTGCGCTCTCCCTGTGCCCGGCCGAGCATCCCTCATTCAAGGCACAAGATACCAGCCTTTTTGCTGAGGCTGGTTGTGACAAATCTGCATTGATACAATAAATAAATGTGACTGAGGTTTACAGTTCAAACAAGCTATGAGGAGCCACCACAAATCAGCTTGTCATGTTGCCACCAGCTTTACAATCAATCTCCCATAAAGGGCTTAGGCTCTGACTCCTTTCTTCAGTTTGCTTATTTTTGTGGGCTAACTAGCTGCAAGGGAGTCACTAAAGGATGACTGGACTCAGACCTTTCTGTTTTAAAAGAAGCGAAGCACTCTTACACTTTAGTGGTAGAGCCCACTTGGAAAAAAAAAAAGGGATCAGGAGAAAAGCAAACAAAAGCCATCCGCCTCCATGCTAATGGTTTAGGTCTAGCCTGGCCAGTCAGAAAGGCTTGTTAGAAAATGCTGCTGAAGTGGGGGACGCTGTGGGCAGCTAGGGCTGGAGCAGTTGTGTTGTACTATAACAAATGAAACCTTGACTTGTACCCTTTGAATGCTGGGTAGTTAATCCCTGTCAGACAGCTAAAATCAACTTTTGGATTCCCTCACCGTTGCCTCTTTCCTTTCTGGCCTCAGCCCCGTGCCCCGCTTTCCCCTGAGGATGCTCTCACGGTGGAGCTTCACCCCCCAACAGGTCCGGCTCAGAAACGAACCCCCGGCAAAGTGGGTCTGCGTGGCTCCTGGTGGGTGCGAGGTCAGGTCCTGCCGGCGTCGACCTTGCCACGCGCTCTGGCGTTTCGGCTAGGGTGGTGCGGGACCGGAGGACGTGGTTTCACACCACGGGGCGAGGGAACCTGGGGGTGCTGGGCTGTGACCTGCCCCCAGTCCTGCCAGCTGCTTTGGCTGTTTTACCTTCCCTATACAGCTGGTGTCAGCTTTGGCTGGCCGAGACGGGCTGTGCGGCCGAAGCCGGCTTTCTGTGGTCCCTCCGCACTTGGCGGGGACATTGGGGGACCCCCTGCGAGTGCCTCTGCTAGCATTTTTGAGATTTCTACTCTAAACGCTTTGGAGCAGGGACTCTCCTTTTGGGTACGTGGGCACCTTGCCTAGCTGAACGGGACCCTCGCTTTTGGTGGTCGAGGTGAACGTAGCCACGACAATAAAAACAACGAGAAGAACTCAGAAATAAGGCACCCAACTAGAGCATCGTGCAGCAACAGCACAACCTCTTTTGCTTTTGCCTTTATTGCTGTTCTGAACTGGGCTAATGGTTTCCATGTTTTTTCCACAATGACTCCCAAATGTTTTTTCCTGACCAGCATGCTGAATGGCTGTTTCATTTAGCACATAATCATTAGCTTCACTCCTTGCTACCAGACACGTTATTTTGCCTGTGCCTTCACTGAAAGGCATTTGCCATCTGCTGATTCACTCATGACAATATTGGTGTTATTGTATTGGTTTTAATAATAACAATAACAATAACAATAATAATACGCTTGGCTCCCTTCTCATGCTTTTCATCAGATCTCAAAAATCATTGGATCTCAAAAATCCAAAGTGCTCTGAACCCTGTTACAAAACTCATCATTGCCAACTTCATCCACAAGCACTGCAGTCTGAGCTCAGCTATCGAGTTTCAGACTGTTTACCAGAGGCCCCTGGCACTTTTCGTACGAAATGCTCCTATCCCAAATCAATCTTTTTGATTTTGTAAAGCGGTTTGCTACCTATCTAGTTCCAGTCTACTCCTATACTGGTAATGCTCAGTAACACTCCACCTCCATCATAACTCTCCTGTGTTGCATTTTGTCAGTTTTCCTGTATAGCCGAAAAACCTGCTGTAATGCACACTCCCAGCTATATGCCAGGGCACTTAAGTTACAGAATAGCCCAATCACTTATATCTGTTTAGACTCATATTTACTACAAATGACTCTGAGGGAATATAACTACATTTTAGTAGGTAGCTTTCATGCTGACAAAGTCAGAAATGGGTGTAAACAATATTGGCTTTTAGACACTTCCTTTCAAATTTGGCTAAGCTGAATTCCCATTCTATTTTTCCTGTGCAATAATGTCTTTTAAGATCTCAGCAAGTGTTGAGCTCCACTGAGATAAGCTCTTGATCTCTTGCAGCTGAAGCCCTCCAGTCATCTATTTAATATTTTTCACACTTTTCCTTCTCAGAATGCTTGCCTTTTTTTCTTTTAAAAGGTATTAAAGTATCTCCTCTGCAGTCTTTTTGACTGACAGCTCTTCTACCTCATTTTAGGATTGTCATTGCAGTTCTTCTGTAGCTTGCCTTAGCCTGGAGAGCCCAAATTAGCAGAGATAACACTGTGCGTATGCAGAACAAAGCAAAAAGTGAAGAGAATGAGAGAAGTGATACAAAGGGATTTTCCAGCTCTGTCAATAAATTTACCACAATAATTACTTCCTTCAACATGTTTGTTGCTAATGGACCTGCACTCAGAACTACTTACAACATAATACTTTCAGAGATTAGAGTTCCCTTTTCTGTTTGTAGGATAGCTATGCGTGGGGCTGAATGTCTGCAATTTTCTTATTTAAAAGTGATTCTTCAGCTAGCTGCTGAGCTCACTGCTTGTGGGGCATACGCAGTGTACGACGTGTGCAGGTGCTCACTTGTCTCACATGGTAGAGCTGCCATTCCCTCTGACATTGATACCTCGTAGAAGGCCTGAAGATCATCTGAGTCTAACGTAAACTACACTTTAGTGCTCCTGCCTTGATACAGAAATGTGAAAGGACTCACAGAGACTCATTCCTGTGCGCAACCAAGGGGCCATCAAATGAAACTAATGGGAGCCAAGATCAAGGCCAACGGAAGGGGAAGAAGAGCTGGATGATGCCTTTGCAAGGGTGTGTTGGATGCTAAAAGGGGAGGACAATTAATTCGTGTCAGAAATCCACACAGGGGCACCAAGTATGTGAATACATCAGGCATGGGAATTCTTAGGAGTGGGTAGAGGCAGGAGAGCGTGAGGGAGGGAGCATTAAATACACTCACCCTGCTTTTCTGCTCGCCCCCAGGCAGCCTCCAGTAGTCCTTCTTGAAGACATGACTCCCAGGTCAGGGGTTTGGTTCTCTTAAGAAAGCTCTGTGAAAATTTTTGGGTGTGAATGTTATGGGGTGAATTTTACTTCTAATGCCCATTCACAGGCATACTAATGAAAATTGCCCCTTTCACTCATGTTATTGTCAGCGAAGTGGTACTTCCACTGAGAGTGGTGAAGAAGTGAATGGAGAAGAAGCTGTAGAAAACAAATGTTGTTGAACACACAGAACTTCACTGGGGCAAAGGTCTGTAGGACATTTTTCTGGGTTTACCCAATGCTCACAGCTTAATTTCACCATTGCAGAAATAAGGAGAAGAGATACTTCCCACAGGAACAGGAGAAGCCTCTGTTACTTGCCATGTTGTGAGCTCATTAAAACAGAGAACCCTTGAAAACCCTTCACCCTCCCCATTAGAAAATGAAAGTGCAGGCGATGCAACAACTTGCTGTGATTATCAATGAAAATGGGACCGAGGGATTGCACCAAGCTGGAGGCAGGCTCATCTGTTTCTTTTTTTTTTACTCCTGGGGAAGCATTACAGCTGTTGATCAGGGATCTGCTGCTTGTTATTGCAGATGGTACTGAGGTGAAGATGAATGCCAGACACATTTGGCTTAACAGGATGGGTTTTAGCAACTTGAACATGTTGATGAAAACAGGAAAGCTAATAAATCAGCCACCAAGGACCAGACTGGGAAAGCCAGTCTTTGGGCTCTTTTTTTTTTTTTTAATGTGGGAAGCTTCTGGGGCACAAACAAATATTGCAGACACACATTTGTTTTTTAAACCCAATCACATTTGCAATCTGTTTGGACATTTGACTGACTTTAAACACTTCTTGGTATAAAAACAGGCCAAGAATCAAAGCCAACAGGACAGATGAGTCCAGGCTGGTCCTGAGAAACAGGCACTTCACCTCCCGTGGTTAGCCTAGCTTGTGCGTGAAAAGGATGCCTCTCTTTCACCTCTCTGGCCACCATTTTTTAAAGCCTGAAATTATGGCAAGCTATTAAACAGTGCCACGATTGTACTCATGCAAGTGGGTGTATCATTACATTTTGTGGTGTATTGTGAATTAGCCTAGGGTTCAAATGGGGCTGCAAGCCTGAGTAGGTTGCTGTGATTGCAATCTTGAGTAGGTTGCAATAAACTCTAGGAAACACATCTGAGCGTAGGGACAATTTCCCAGCCCCCATAAGAACAAATTAATCCAGCCACCAGCATTAATATAGTTCTCTGTGTCTTAAGATATATGTATGCCCCTTTGCCAAACACACTTTTTCCTAGGTTTTTTTTTTAAATATAAAAACAAGAGAAGAGAAGAGAGGAGAGGTTGAACCAAGTCCCATCTAAATCTGTGTGGACCTGGCTGGAACTGTGTGAGTTACTTATGTAAAGATAGTGTTGCTTCCTAAGAAAATAGGAGGGGGAACTTGAACCATGTCTTCCCGTCTTCGCTGCTCCTGCTTCCAAGTTGCTTCTTGCTCCATTACAGTGGTTCTCCATTAAGGTGAATGATGTTTTCCTGAACTGTGATTTAAGGAGGTATTTTTGAGGAATGCAATAGCTATTTTAATTTCTGGAGCTATATTTAATAGCTGTTTAATTTACTAAAACATGGTCTTGCAGAAAGCTGACTCAGAAATACTTATATACCAGATTAAAAAAAGTAAGATGACAGGAACAGGGAAAAGAGATGTGAAAAATAAAGTTTTTTCATTCTATTATTAGGAAAGCTCTACCCCACCCCCCACCCCGCAACATCTTGCACCACTGTCCTGCTTGAGTCCATACAAATATCCAGTTTTCCAATAGTTTCGGATGTTTTTGAAAGGATTTGTATACCTGATCACTGCTATGAAACTCTGGGGACTAATAATGCCAGTAAAATAGTGAGTAGAAAATAGCAGGCACTTCCATGATTAAGTCAAACCATTTTCTTTCTGTGGCTGAGTAAGGTACTGCAGGGCATAAACAGGCCAGGTAAACCTTGGTTTCTGCCCTGATCTCATCTAAAAGTGAGGTCTTCTTCTGACCACAGAAGTCATCTTCTTTCTCCATGGGAACAGGAGGGCTTGGCGTGACCCATACATGTATGAAACTCCTGTTGTGAACTTGTAACCATGACAATACTCCACATAGGCACACAACAGCCAAGATGGCCTCAAGATATTTTGTATGAAGTGTTCACTTAGCAGGGGTTGCTACCTGTGTCTTTGCTTACCAGGGAACCCTGCTTCCCTTCCCTTGGTATATCATTCATTTATGGATCCACGTCTTTAATCTTTAGAAGTAGGCTTCAATTGAATTGATCATTTCACTTGAAAGGATCTATTTAAAGCACCTGCAGGCTGGTAATATCTCTGTGTACATTGAATGAGATTTGATGCCACAGATAAATGGATTTGGGGTCGCGCGTAAGTATCTGTCACTCATTTGTCACAGCTGAAATTGATACTGTGAAATAAATGGCTCTATTAACTTTCCATGTCTATTGGTGTGCAGTCCACCTCCAGGCCAGGCTGGGAGGAGATTAATTGATTTTTCTCATTGATTTTTTCCCATTTGTTCGCTTTTTGGATTTGTGAGTTCATGTGCATGGTTGTGGTGAACACTAAAACCATTGATTTAAAACTGGGCTACTTGGAAATTCCTGGCAGAGGAACCAGATTTGTATGTTTGTGATTTGTACTGTACTGGCTAATTGTATCCTTCGCTGACCAGAAGCAATGCAATGGGCTTGGTATATCTGCCATCAACATGACTTGCACAGTGCAACGGCTTGGAAATGCTCGGCAGGTCAAGGGGCACTTAAGGAAATTTGTAAATCGTTGTGAATAGCTAATGCAGAGAAGATTTCCGTCTCATGCACACAACCCATTCACAAATGCAGAACAACAAATTGTGGCTTATGTGGACAAGTTACTGGAGGGAAATGACTTGCTCTGCTGTAAGACCCTGCTTTCTCTAAGGAAATTCTTACCAGTGCAATTACACTGAAACAGTTATCATTGCCTTTCTGGTGCAAAGCCCCACATGGATTTTTTGTAGCGTCTTAAAGCAGTGTTTGCACTGGAGCAACTTATTACAATGTGGTATCTCACCAGAGTCACTTTTCCACCAGGGAGCCTCAGGGCTTAATACATGCAAAGGTCCACGTGAACACACATGTATAAATTGCATAGATGGGCACGTATCATATACTGGCTTTCAGGTGAATTAAGTGAACACTGTCCTCAAACTATAATAGTTAAAGGCAGCTCAGGTTTGGGGCTTAAACTACTCGTCAGTCTTCCTTTAACTTGGACTCCCTGGTGTTTTCAACAAGAAGTATTATCCTGTTTTTCAAAGGTCAAATAAATCAGCTTTAAGCTCATGAAAAGGTAAACACACTGATGCATGCGTAACTTTTCTGAGTTTATGAGATATTCTGGCAACGGGAATACAAAGAACCACCATAAATCCTGCTGCGCACAAGCACCTAATTCCTGGGGTGGAGCGTGTACGGGTAAAAGCATGCTGCTACTGGGGTTTATACTTCTACGCAAGAGTTTTTTCCACCAGCCGGTCTGAAAAAGGTCGCTGCCTTTCAGAAAGGGATAGAAGATAGATCAGGAGACATCTTCAGCCATGCTTGATGGAGCCATTTTGACACGGCATAAACAAAATGCACAGTTACAGATGAAAAATAGCTCAAGAGGATTACAGCCTGTGTTTTACAACCAATCCTTTTGAGCTTTTCTATTACCATTATTTTAATGACAGTAAAAGTATGTCGGAAATCTCTTTCAGCACATTCATATGTATATGTACATATGGATAGGTATTTGAGTAGGTACATATATATATACACACATGCATATTTATAAGTTAAATTAAGCCATTGTAAATACATGTCATTCTATAAATGACTAGACTGTGCAAGGGTATAAATGCCTTTTAAAGACCTTTTCAGCAAAAATGCTTAAATTATAGGCTCTCATTTTTGAGTCTTGGCTGTAATGAGATCTGGCTGGATGTCAACAGAGATGCCTTTAAAACAGTGACTACAAGATCACTTCATGAAGCAACGTGAGTTTACTTTATGAACAAGGTCTGCTAATGAAGAGAAGCGGGGTTAGACTGCAGCTGATACAACAGCCCCTTCTTACCGCTACAGCCCCTGAGCATGGCTCAGGCATGATTATTTTTACTGGTGGGGTACCAGGAGGACGTGGAGCTCAGCTCTGGTTGGGGCTTGGCTCTGTACAGCCTCAGGGTTGGCACTGCCTCTTCTATTGCAGTTCTCCAATTCGCTCGTTGGCAAAGATGGGAGGGGGGGTAGTATCTTGTATGTGATGGGTGGGTGTTTTGGGGAGAACTTTGTTTGTTCAACGGAAAGGATTTCATCCGGAGACGTGCCTTTTGATGGGAGTCAATCCGTTGACTTCAGAGGGACTAAGTGCCATATGAATATAAATATATACAGAATATAAGCAGACACCTGAAGGTGTATCAGGCCCTCTGGACTGCTGTCAATGTTTGACACAAGGCCGAGAGCAGAGCGAGCTGTCCCCAGGGGTGCTGGCCTGGGGTTAGCTGCCCCCCCCCCCCGCCGACCCCCCGGTTGCACCACGGCGGCACTGCCTCGGTTGCAGTGCCCGTGCTGGTTCAGCAAGATCCCGGGAGCAGTCGGAGCAAGGGGGGAGCCACTGCTCCCACCCGGGCCCTGGGGGGACGTGCTGCTGGGGGGTGGGAGCGCTGGGTCCTGGGCATCCCTCGGTCCCCGCTCGGGGTGGCAGGCGGCTTCACGTCAGCATCTCCCCAACTCCTACGGTTGTTTCCAGTGACATCAAAAGGAAAGGCTGGTGAGTGCTAATGCCACAGTTAAACCTAATGTCTTAAAAATGAGGGAAACCTGCAAGGAGCGATGGGGGGTGTGTGTGGAAATGGACATCTTTACTTTATGTCTGATTTAATTTTCCCATTTGTATATCCTTTGAAGACAAATACAGGGAGATTCAATTCAGTTAACAGTGGTATTTTGGTAAAACGCCCCCAGAAATCAGGAGAGGCTGATGTTATTTTAAATGGTCCTTGTCTCCATTTATACTAAGCAAGCTGAGCCTGGGGTTTGTCCAAAACAGAGCAGAGAGACCACCGAGTAGTCTCATCAGCAGAGCACTAATTGTGGCCATTTATTATAGTCACTTATCTGATAGTAGCTTCTTTATCTGTGATAGTTTTACAGGGATAAAATCCACCAGGCATTCGCACCAGTATATAAACATGTTACCTTGTGGCAGAGTGTCTGTTACTTACTGTCAACACTTGCCAGCAAAAAAATGCCTATCTCGAGCTTATATGAAGTAATGATGAGTTTAATATGCTCCAGTGAAAGCCGCAGAATAAACAAGGCATCACAAGTGTTTGCCTTCTCTGGCCTCTTAAACAAATAAAGGTGACTGAGAAGTACAAACAACACCAGGTCGGGGCTTATCGAGGCGATGGTGGCAGCGCCACTAATGCAAACTCCCCTCTGCCTGCGTGATCGTTATTACAGTAAATACTGGGGGAGCCCTTTATAAGGGAAGCCTCTTCCTCAGGTTTGGCCAAAATAGTGTAGTGTAAGGCTGTAACGCCATGGCCGTTTCAGAGCTAGTCCTGGTAGAGCAGGGTGCAGGGGGAGGAGAGGTGGATGGACCCCGCACGCAGTCTCAGCTCCGCTGGTCTAGGCTGGCTAGAGGCAGGCCAAGCAGTGTTTTCATGTGCGATTGCCCTGCTCAGCCCACCTTCTCCCCACAAACACAGTGGATGAATGAGGATGACCCATGCTGGTGGTGTAAATGCCACGCGACGAGAGGGAGGAAGGACCACACGATCACACTCGGTGCTTTCAGATCAAGGGAGGAAAATCACACTAACGAGTGCTCACAAGTGAGAAAAAAAATTAAAAATTGTTATTATTTTACTGCTGTATTTGGATCAGCCAGAGCCAACTAATTTTGCATGTGACCACAATCGGTGTGATCAACAAAACTTGGTGGACTGGTGGGCAAAAACTGAAGATGGACACTTCAATCTGAGAGTAGAGTCTTTGTTAAGGAGTCACCCCTATTAAGGGAAGCACTTAAGACCATCCATCCCCTGGCTGACAATAAATAAGCTAGCACTTGCTTGGCTTCAGTGTTGATCTTATGATAAGTGATGGAAATACATCCCATTTGTCATGATGAAATATTGGGGACAAGTGGAGTTAGCTACCTAAGACAGCTGTTTTTAATGTCAAACACTGCATGAAATCACCAGAAAAGGAAAATTCAGTTACAGATTGAACATTTTGTAAAGGATCTTAATTTAGTAATTGATCACAGCCCATGAGAGTGCATCCACACTGACATACATACACCTTACACAGAAATTGCAAAAACTATTATAGCTGGCAAGGGTCTTTGGCAAACATTGATATCATTCCTTGACCTCATGGGAGGGGTACTGACGTTCAGCTTTGCAGAGTCAGCTTTCCATGTTCTCCATGCAATATACCATGTGTAGAGTATATTCGCTTGCGACAAATATGAATTTTTCACGCAGAACTGCCCTTCCTGTAACACAGGCCATCAGAATGGGAGCTTCCTGCTTTGGTTTAGCTGGAAAATGTGAGGCAATTGCAGCTTCATCATCTCTCGCAGCGAACAACGGACTAACTTGAAAGCTTTCTTGTCTGCTTTAGGCATGCTTATTTCCAGTGCTGCGAACAAACAGCTGGATTGTTGGGTGACAGCGGGGCTTTCATTTGCAGCTAGAAGATCATGTAATCTGGAAACTGTTTGAAGGGATAATTTCGTTTTGAATTGCTTTGGCACTGTAAACAGAAGGACCCAGGACCAGATGAAACACACTGGCAGTGCAATCCACCTGTCGGCCAAATCCTTCTAAAAATAGCCGAATGCATGGCAGATGTGGGAAAGCGCTCACGGCTGGGGAGGTGATGGCAAGACTGCGTCAGCAGGAGGGATGGCACGGCTTTGGGGGGGTTATCCACCCCCACTTAGTACCAGTTACATGCCCGTATTGTTGCACAGCTCATTTTAAATGAGACTGGTCATCATTTTGTGCAGTTGCTGTTGGCCGGGGACTTGTTTTACCCCAGCATTTGCCGCTTAGATGATCTACCAGCCACCTGTCCCAGCGGTTCACGGGCACTTATTTTATTTTGCAGCTGGGGAGAGCCAGGAGCATGTACCCCGTTGGGTACCCGAGCTCCCCAGCATGGCGTTTTCTCACCCAGGCGGAGGGCAGCGGCGGCAGGGCGGCTGCATCGCCGGTCCCGGGGTGTAATTCATCCTCCCGTGTAGGGACACGTGCTAGGTCCAAGGATGCCATGTACGACCGCGTGGCACGGTCACCATCGAGCAGAGGTCCCTGCTCGAGGAGGGCAGGCGGCGAGAAGATGGAGGGTCAGATTCCCAGCTGCAGTCGAGGGAGCTGCGTATCGGTGGAAAACACGGCCCAGTTTTTCTAGCCAGTAGCTCAGTAGATCCAGCCCCGGATATGGAAGTCAACCTAATCTCTTTGCACAGGCAATCAAAACTCAGTGGTTAAAACTAATTACCAGTACTGTTGATGGTGCGTGAACCAGAGGAGAGCTGGCTACTTTTCCCAGGGCTGTATAGTTTCTACGCTGCTAGCAGAGTAGAAAATACAAAAACAAGGTATTATTTTTGTCAGTAAATGAAACATATCTGACTCAAATTTCCTGCAGAAGACAGCAGATCCATTGATTAAAAATGTGTCATTTTTATAGTCACTTCTCCGAGCACAACCACATTTAAGAAAGCCACAAACCTGAATGGCAATATGATTTTACATTTAAAAAAGAGATTTAGCATGTTACAGTACATTTTCCCTGGGCTGCGGGGGAACTGTTTCTTGCTTAGCTGTGAGTTCATAAATTATCAGGTTGAGTTCATGCACTATCGTGTTTCAGGACGGAGCTGTTTTACAAATAACACTATGCGGTGGTTCTCTTTCATTGGGAAAGCCTTCGAATATGAGAGATTGATATTGCAGGGAAACAATACAGAGGAGTGGGCAAATGATTCTGATAGAGTTAAAAATCTGTTACCACTTCAGCGGCTGTTGCTTAATCTCCTGTTTTCAGAGTTGATAACACGATCATAAAGTTCACTCCTGGCTGAACGCTGGCACAGGAGTTTCTCAATCCAGAAGTGAATTCCAGATATGAACATTAGTACTACTATTAATAAAGCCTCCTCCTTTCCAACGACAGAAGTGCAAATAAATGCAAAATTTGATTTGTGATAAGAGCTGCTGGGGTCCAGCCAATATCTGGTTTTGTAAAAACAACTTTGCAAAGACAGAAATATAAAATATTAATTATGAGGGTACAGAAATGCACCTCCTGCACTCAAATTTTTACAACTCTTTAATAAGAGGTTTTGAAGTAAAACCAGGGGCTGCCTTTAGCTTTTTATTGCCCTGTGATCAACGGTACCACTGCAAGCAGACAGCAAGGAGACGAGAAGATCTGACCCGCAGTCTATTGTCATCAATGGAATTTTCGCAGAGCCCGGCTCCAGCACCTGCCTTGCAAAGGGCTGGCCTGTAACGATGCCTGTCGCGGCAGCGGCAGCCAGCTGGGCTGGGATGTTTTGAAGGGAACGTGGCTTTTTCCTTCAGAAGGGGCCATTCTCAGGACCAGAAGAACCGAAATTCCTTCTCTGTGCAACCCTGGAAGAACGGGGAGGAAGCTTCATCTTTTTAGGCGCAGGAAGCCATCGTCTCTGCTGATTAGGTAGGAGATTGCATTCAGAAGATCTGATTTCTTATCCCAGATTTGTAACAAACTGGTTTTAGTCAGTCCTTCCTTATTCTGCATTTCAGCTCCTGATGTGAAAAAATAGGTGTCATGACTTTTGTTAAGCAATTTGTGAATCTCAGAGGGGAGAAAAAATTTGCCTAAGTACAATGTAAACAGCTCAATCTGAACAGCTTTGAGACCTGGGTTAGTGATTACAAACAGTGTCTCTCCCAGTACGCCTTCACTTTTAAAATCTGACACTGCAGCTGTGACAGTGCTACAGGGATTTCACAGTTATATCAGATGCTGTTTGCAATGAACTGTTGGAAAATGCATAATGAAGACTAAGTAAAGCTGTCACAAGGTCTTAGTGTGGGAAAGGGGGGGTTGCGGTTAAGATTAATACCATGGTTTAATTGCTTTTTTTTTCTCCAGAAATGTAGCTTAATTATAACAAAGTTTTTTAGCTTTTTAATAATTGTGTAATTTCATTTTATAACAGCAACATTTCCTAAGTTCCTTCTTGAATTCTTAATGTAAAACCTCTCTTTGGGCAGGTAGCAGTCAGTATCTATGCTTGCCCGATATTCTCACTCCCCTTCTCTCCCCCCATCACCAGCCGGAACTTACAAAACCAGCTTCCTTAGGAGTATTTCGATGTTTTCACTGCCTGCCAAAATCAGGAAGTATAGAACACACAGAAATTTTTTTTTTTTTAAATTATTATTAATTTTTTTTTTCATAGCAAGCTACCTGAGGAAACTGGGAACAGGCTCTTACGTTGTCTCCTCCTCTATAGTATAACAACAGGCTTGTGCCTCACTCATGATAACTTCTATGCCTGTGAACAGTCTGACTGAATTAGAGCACGATCGCATGTGATGGGATGCAGGTGATCACATATAAACTTTTGGGACCACAAATAGGTGAAGCACACCGCACAGGGAAACTGGTTCTCAGCCGTGCTATTCTCACATGGCACCAGCGTGACACTGGGAGGGACCTGAATTGAGGTAAAATATGTAACGCTCCAAAGAGTCAGGCCCGTTGCTTGAAGCTCGTTGTAACGCTTAGGCACAGAAGGATGGATTACAAATTTTTCAGCCTGAATTCCATCCCCCAAATCTGCTTAATCCCCTTTTTAGTACTTGTGTGAGTGCCAGAAATGTCTTTTATTTGCTTCAGCAACAGCAGCCGGTTAGTTAGATGCTATCAGCTACTTCTTCATTCTGTTGTCCTTTGCATGCTGATAAACACCGCATAAGACAGGGGAGAGAAACCTTAAGCCACAAGCTTATCCTGCATATAATAGGATGCACCTTGAAACAATTTTGATGTCTCCATTGAAATCAGCTTAGGTTAAGCCTACATAAATAGTGTCAAAGGGGAACACACCCAGAACGTTCTGGGAGATCATGATAAACACTCCTGATGTTTTGCAGCTGTGCTCATCATCTGTGCATTTCACAATAAAATTTTACAAAGCATTCAGACACCCAGCTGGTTGCATTCACTGTGAGATGGCTTTCTCCAAGATGGCATTTTCTTCTGTATCTGTTGCCCTGCACTATTCCCTCCCCCACCTTCAGTCCCCATCACTTATTTCTTACTAGATACAGCAAATTGTGATTTTTTTTTTCAGATGCGTTAGGCTTCAGGACTGAATTTTACTTTTTTGAAAGTGAGAAAAAAACCCACTTCCCTGAATAGAAAGGAGGTCCAATTTACAGTTAATTGCTTCAAAGAACATGCTATTTCCAAGTATTTTTGAGTGAGTATTTGCCTAAGACTGTGACTGTAATTTCCCTCTGAAGTGACTAAGCCCTGATTCTGAAACTTTTATATACACAGTAAAGTCAGCCTAAGTACGCGAGCAGTCATGCTGCTTCTCCCGTCTCTCTGCCCTGAGATCTCCGATACCCAAAAGCTGAGCACAGCTATCTGCAGGGTCGGGGTCTCCTTTTGTAAAAGAGAATAAAGGAAGCCCAACTAAAAGGACTCACACCTGAGTCAGCTCTCACTAACAGTATATCACTGGCATAATTCCCTCGATGAAAGTGGAATTCCTCCTGATTTACACCAAGAGCATTAACAAGAGAGGGCTCAGGTCTTAAGTGCTGGGGTTTAGTCATATTTCTTCTGTCTTCATTCCTTCCCCGGCGATTCCCGGGAAATCTCACTTTGGGGAGATAAGTGCCTACAAGAATGTTGAAATTAATTTCAGAGCAGCCTGAAATGGCTATGCAGACAACCAGCCAGAGGAAATGCCCCAGCAGAGGGATTTATTGCACTATCGCTCCTCTTCGCCAAGCTGCAACGTCTTAATCTTTCATGATGACATTATTATGAACCAGCCAAAGCAGAGACAGCCCTGAGAGACTGACGGCCCAGTGTTTTGCGGCTTTCCTTGAAACCTGCTAATCCTTGATGTGACTTAAGTGGGGCTAACTGAAATGTTCCACAGGTCACCTTGGTTGAGCAAGACAAGGAGTGAATTTCGGGGGGAGCAGCATGTGCCTCCTGACCTACAAACCAAGCCAGTGTCCCATCTCTGCAGGGTATTGCAGTCTCTGCTTTGGGGGTTACCAACGCATGGCCCCACCAGTGGTTTTCTTGGGTCTTGAATCAAGGGGATGGGAAATCCTGGAGCAGAGAGAGCAGGTACTCAGCATCCAGGCCATGAAATAACCATGCAAAATGGAAAAGTTTCTAGTTTGCAATCTACCAGAGACTGAGAAGAGGACAGAAGGCAGAGGGGAAATGGGTCTTTGGTCCTCCCGTTGGGCCCAGTCCCATCTTCTACAGTACCTTCAGTTTCTTTGTGTTTCGAGGGAGAGAAATAATCCTTGCTAACTGGTAATATTAAAGGCCCTAAATGGCCTGTTTCTTGACAAACCGCACATTGCACCTTTGCCTTTTAGGAGCAGAATTAGACATGTAATGACCCTCCCTCCTGAGTTCCAGGGTTACAATAGTTTTCTCCAATTTCATCCCAATTACTTGGCTTGTAGGCTGGATCTGGGTTGGTCTGGAGAGTCCCATCTTCTCCTGAGGTTAGATGTCAGCGTTGAGTCTGAGACACATTTCAGACAGTTTGCGTCATTGTGTAAACAGTGATAACAATATTTAATGATGATAAATCTGAATTTCACCACAAAACTATAAAACAACCGAGAGAATGAATTATGCAATTTACAGCTAGCAAAAAGGCAGCCAAAGGGAAAGCAAAGGATATGTGCAGCAGAGAGACAAATTTAGTGGTCTGAGACTATAGTGTCATTTGTTTTTGTGTTTAGTAGCACTTAGCAGTCATGGTGCATAAATAATCTTTATTGCAGTGGAACCTGGGAATGCTGCTGGCAGCTACTTGTCACCATGCAGGACGGCTGCTTCAGACGGCACAGCAAGGTGTATCTCGTGTCCGAAGGGTTCATCTCGGGCTCGTGGGTCCCCTGATGCTTGAAGGCTGATGCTGGGTGACACCGTGTTTCCACCCACCCCCGGGATGTGTGAAAACGCTGGTGCTCAATGAAACTTCTTTCTGCTCCAGCCTAATGAAATTCTGCTGTTCTCGCTAACTTAATTACCCAAATGAATTTTAAGTATACAGTCTTACAGATTCAACAATGGCAAGAAAGAAAAGAAAAGGAACAATAAAAGAAAATCGCACAGAGGGGAGCTACAAAAACTCAAACATTTTTATCTTATTTTTGGTTCATTTGTTTATTTTTAATATAGGAAGACCAAAAAGAGGAAGAAAAATAAGGAACAGCATCTGTAAACTATATTCCTTCCCTTTTTCTTCCTCCAATGCCATCCCATTATTTTCTTTTTGCTTCTTTTTTGTTATAACAGTATCAAAATCCTTCTAGAAATGTACTATTTTTCATACATTTCTTCACTTTTCCAGTGAAAGCCTTGAGTCACAAAAAAGTCAATATTCTCCAAAAGTTGCCCAAAATGCCCATCTTGAGAACAGCAAAAAAATTTTGTTTGTGAAAACAGAACACAACTTGGTTTTCTACCTTGAAAAAACAATCAAGAAAGCTCAAATACAGTGGTGGTTTTACAGAATCAAAAATTAGTATCAGCATCAGTGGCCATTTTATTATTGTGATCCCATGTTGATATAATGTGGGTGATATTACATATTATAAAAAAAGGATATGTACAAGAATCAATATTCAGCACCTTGGCCTGCTATAATCATGGATGAAGCAAGGGAAAGAGGTCAGCTTTGTACCCCTTTTTCCTCACCCCATTCTCGGTGGGACTAAGACACCCCATGGGGACATTTGGTGCCGGCCTGGCGGTTCCCCTGCCGAGGGCAGCAGGACTATGATGGCAGGACAAGGAGGGCTCGCTTGTACTCCAGGGTGGACAGGCACTTTGGAGGATGAGTTTCTAGGGCAGGTCCTTTTTTCCTCCCAAAATCCCCTGCTAGGGACAGAGGCGCTTCTGTACAAAACTTGGCAGAGCTCTGGCCCCATCTCTGCAAGGGCTGCTTGCCTCCTGCCTGTAAAACGGGGATAGTTTGCAGATAATACTTACCTACCTCTGGGACTACTGTGAAAATCAGTAGCCTCTGTCCTGAAGTCCACTGTGAACCACTCTAAGTAGAAAGTGTCTGAGCTTCCTCCAGCCCACAATGAAGAAAAAAAAAAATCAATATACAAGAGTGAGGAAATGCCAAATTGCTCAAGCTCTCCATTCTTCTGGCTTCTAAGAGGATACTGTAAATTACAGGGTAAACAACTTTTGAAACGACATTAAAAAAGTGATGTGTCACTTGCCAGTGTCCCTTTAACTATGAAAAATAACAGCAACATAGGAAAAAATGTAAATTCACCATCAGGCAGATCTTCCCCCACAGCATAATGCAGAATTTGATGAATAGAATGAATGAAACAACAGAGGATCCAAGCATTACACAACAGCTATAATTGTGCTAACCAGCTGTAGTCATCTGCTGCTTCCAAAAAAAGTTCAGAGCATTTTGACAGTGTCGCCTGTGCGGATTGGAAGGCTGCAGCAAAAATGTATTTCCATTTATTATTCAAAAAAAAGAGGATCTATTCCTCAGTGTTAGATTTTGCTTGGAAGGTGCCAAGACAGCGGAGACTGAAGAACAGGATTACTTACAAAGCAGGGGGAAAAAAAAAAAAAAAAAAAAAAAAAAAAAAAGAAAAAAGCAGTATCTCTTCTAGGGAAAGAAGATTTTAGATGAGAATACACTGCTGGATCCAGTTGGACCGGTGACCAGCCTAATCCCGTGTCTTTTCCTCAGAGCGATGAGAGCACTGTGCCCATCCAGGTCCCAGGAATACCCAAGCCGGAGGCTTTCTGTCCCAGGGAAAGGTGTTTTTTTCGGCACAAAGGCTGACACCGGACTCCTATTTTGAAAGCGTTATGGTGTGGCTGACTTGGCTGCTTGAGGCCAGGCTTGGGAATTAGGCATCGCAAAGCCCAGCTTTTAGGCATCTGTAGACAACATGTGGCGAAAGCCGGGGCCGTGCAGCAGCTGGGCCACCTAACTCGGCTAATGGAAAAGGCTGAGGAGAGGGACGGCGGTCTCAGCCCTGCCCTCTCCGGACCAATGCCGCTCTACTGAGGGACCCCTGAGCCAACGTGGAGACCAGGAGCTTGCTGCAGAGGGGGTCTCTGCCACGCTCACTAGCCCTGCGGACATAGACCCATGGCCACCACTTCTGGGGCTGCTGCTTTCCTTGTAGCGTTACCCAGAGCTATGCTTTGAGGTTATTTTCATGCTGGAAACTGGTTGTATAGGGGAGGGAGAGACAAGGCAGTGTATTAGGAGCATGCTGCAGCTCTATAGGTGTGGTAGGACCTGGGAACGCAGATGAATCCTCTTCAGAAACACTCACTGTTAGCATGATTTCAAATGGACTGTTTTTTAGTAAATGCCTTTTTTGATACGTTCACGAGCCGCGGAGCTCTAGGAATGCTTTGGTGTGCATGGTGTGCAGGTCAGATTTAATTTGGAGGTGAGATAGGCAGTTTTATCCAGCTTTTAGTACTTGGTTTTGTTTTGGTCACAGATCATTTACTGAACCTGCTTTAAGTAGAATGGAGGGTGGTTTTTTTTAAGCCAAGAGGGTTGGTTCTGGCTTGTTACAAAACAGCGGCTTTCAACAGGATCCAAATCTATCTTCAGCTTTCTGGGTAACTCTAAATGAGTACTTTAACTTGGGGATTTCTGTGCTGAGGAAGAAGGGAAGTTAACAACTCAGCACAGCGCAGAAGTAGAACTGGCATGTGAGCGTTTCTGATGTCCCGTGTCTCCCTTCCCATACTTGCACAGTAAGAAGTGAAGCTGATGTAGACCGTCCTGCACCTTATGAATTGCAATCCTCTTGTCCTTCCTCGGATTTCAGCTCAGGTGCTGCGTGACCCTATTGCCAGAGACAGTGGGGATGGCACCTCAGTTCAGCAGATGGCCTGCTTAAGGGAGAAAAGCCTTTTATTCAGGGTAGAAAAGCCTGAAAAAGTTTAAAGATTGCCCACTTCACACAAATATTTTAATGGAAATTGTTTGGCCTAGTCATGTGAGTTAAGATGAGTTAAGGGGGTACATATGACACACAACTAAATTCAAAGGTTATGAAAAGGCTGTTGCAAACAAAAATTTGAGGGGGAAAAAAAAGAAAAAAAGAGGGAGCAAACACACAGATCATACCCTGAAATACAGCCTCAGTAAAACACTGCTGGTGATAGTCCTGCTTCAAATGGGAAGTCAGTCTAGATGACCTCTAGAGGTCCCTTCTAACCAAAATTTCTATGATTCTGTGAGTCATATACATTTCCTCATAATTTCTTCTTGTCATCTTACTTGTTAGTTTTCCTAGGGAAAGCCTAGAATTTAAAACTTCAGTCTCTTTTACACCAGAATATTTGAGCAGTGGCATGTGTCACTGGGTTAGACTATAGGCAAGCATTTGGCTTCTGCTCCTAAATAGTGTCAGAAAGGAACAGGCAAAATCAAGAGAATTCTCTTTATCCACCATCAGGCAAAACGCTAGGTCTCCGGACTCTCTCAGATTCACTTGGAATTCATCACGGTTTTGCCACATAGAAGTAAGGTGTGGTGGGTATTCCAGTTAAGCTTATGTGATGGTGTCTAGCCTCTCTGAGCGAGGGTTGGGAGTGGAGGTGGGAAAGGGGAGGCTGCCGGCTGGGCAGCTGAATCACACTGCATTGTTTCAGCTCTTGGGCTGGATGGTGGAGGTCATTTGACAAGAAGACCACTGAACAGCAAACAGCGAAGAAAAAGAACTTAGCCCGCTTTGAAATATTGATACCTACAGCGCAGGAAACATAAAGGATTTGGCCATCCAGCTGTTTGCAAACAATGAGCAGTATTGGAGCAACAGCAAACCACTCTCCCAGTATTAATTTTCAAATCATGTTTGGACTGGGACAGCTCTGACCCAGTTAGGAAAGATCTGAGCAGAGCAGATCAGCTGGAGTTACCTCCATCTGGAGTTCCCACCAGCATTCCCAGTGCTCCTCCTTCTCATCCATTCACTGAGAAGAAGGCTTGAATATTGCCAGCTGTGAGAAGGCATGTGGGCCACATGAAAAGTTTGCCCTAACAGCTCCTCCATCTCACTGTCCAACTCAGCAGTAAATTATTCAATTTACTGTCTAACCTGGGATTTAAAAAGATCAGAAAACTTCAGCCATGACCTCAGTCGACTGCAATGAGATAGATGCTGGGTATGTACCTTCTTCTCTGCCAGCTGCCGCTGCTGCCTTTGCAGTGATTTGGGAGCGCTCACCACCTATCAGCACCGTGGCTTTCAACTGCATCGTACTCTTCCCCTTGCATATATTCTTATTCAGTTCAGATATGATTATAATAGAGAAGCTGGTGCAAAGCAAGGCTCTGGCCTCGCTGGGAGCAGGCAGCGGGCTGGGAGCAGGGCTGCGGCGCTCGTCAGGGATCTGGATGGGGCTGGGGCTGCATATATTTTAGTTGCTTCGGTTACTCGTGGAGGCTCAGATCAATCCCCTGGCCCCAGCATTCGCTCTCTGGAATTTGAATGTTTTATCTCACACCCCAGCAGGGTCTGAAGCAGCGTGCTGCACCAAGGCCCCGCTTATCGCGGCTCTGACATGGCTTCTCTAAGCAAATGTTTAGCCCTACTTGACTTGGGATGAGTGCTGTATTGATTATTAACTTTAAACAAACATCTGGTTTTCATTACGAATGGTAGCAGACCAGAGAGGGGTGCTGTACTGGGCGGTGCGGTCACTTAACAACCATCAGGGCTGGCTATAAAGAAAATTTAACATATCCTGTAATTACAGTCTGCACAGCACAGGGGGATTTGGGATCTGCAGATCTGATTTCAGAACAGAAGAAAATGTTTATTGTATCTGCTACGCACATTTATTTACTCAGTAGTAGCAAGGCTTTTGAAATATTGCCTGCGCAAGATCTTATTCCTTGCTTATGAGAAGGACTTTCTTGTTTAAGCCAGGAAACCCGAGCGAGGCTCACGGTCAGGATGGCCTGCTTAATGCTTTTACAGGCTTCAGGATTTCAGGGTTTGTCGAGTACGCGGATCTGTTCTGAAATATAAATAACATCTTCTCCCCCCCTGCCCCGCCAGCTCCAGCAAGTCCCAGACCCTCCGGCCGCAAGGAAAAGCCGCAGCTGTGGTGGCCCCGCGGGGCGCGAGGACGGGACGGTGGGGACATTGCCCCAAAAGCCGGTGGCCCCAGTGGTCCCCAGCCTCCGAAGAGGGAGGGGGTTTTGAAGGGTGTCCGAGGGTGGCCCTCGGCCTGTCCCTGCCCCAATGAACCCAAAAGGGTGAATTTGCACCCGGCGGCCGCATCCGTAACCCTGTGCGCAGCATCAGTGCCCGGCTCCCAGGGAATTATCGGCCAAAAGGACGTTTTTGGGATGATGTAATGCTGTAACTTGAGCTCCAGCTGAAAGGACATGGTAGGTGGAGTTTCTATGGAGCCAGACAGAGCTGCGATCCTCTCCCTCTCCCTTTTTCTCTTTTTCTGGCTCATTCAGGCTGTCTCAATTAAAGCTCAGTCAAATTAATCTTGCACTCTTAATGTCAGTTGCTATTTTTCTAATTCACCTCCACACTCTTAAAGACTATTTCTCCAAACAAAACGGGTCTGTTCTTCAATTTCAGGCTGTCAATTTCATGGGCTGCTGATACATTTATTAGGTGTGTAATTTGCTATTTTTAGGAGGCTGCGGGGGAGCAGCACCATTTTTTTTTTCTTCTCTTTTGCATTTATAAACCTCTTACAGTTCCCTGTCCACTGAAAATATTTTTACTATTTAAAATGTAGTATCAAAGTCCAGGTATCTCGGTCCAAATTCCTCCCTGGCGTAACTCTACTGACCTCTATTTCCCAAGGAGTGAATTTATTCTCTAACGTTCTTTATGTTCTCTTTTTTTTCCCCTCTCTTTTTTTTTTTTTTTTTTTTGTAGACATGAACACTTCTTGGCCACTGCTGGGTGCAGGAAAGCATCCAACTGTATGGGCCCATGACGTGATCAGAAATGGGCCTCAGCTACAAATTCTGCCGTAGGAAATACTTTTTACATTTTTACAGTTAAGCCTGTCCCTTAGTCCGACTATCTCTCTGGAACCACAAATGCCCCCACACCACACAGGGCACACAGTCAAAGTTTGCTGCCAGACTTTGCTCATTTCAAAGTAGTCTTGAAGAATTTGGAAACAATTTGAGGCCAGTTCCCGTGTGGTGCCGGGGACTTATCTACCCCCCTGCAAGAGGGCAGTCTTTTTTGCCTGTCTAGTGCCCTGAAACTAAGAGATCAGAGGGGTGGTCATCACTCCTTGAAGGGACAACCCCTGTCCTGCACCAGCCGTGCTCAGTATGGGAGGTTCACCACCCACCGAGGCCAGGCCAGGCGGTAGAGACACAAGGGGATTGCGCTACAGCCATACAGATAGAGCGGTGGCAATGTATTTGTACAAGTCAAGAGGCCACCAGATCACCAGCCAGGTTAACCAGCAATGGTTAACCAGTGGAGGAATGCTTACATTACACAGGTTGTAACCAGAAAAGGATGGTGGTATTAGAGAGAGAGAGAGGAGATGTTTGCACTTCCCTTGGCACGTGATTTCTGGTGGTGGAGGGACTTTGGGTAGAGTCCATGCATGGTTCTTTAGTGAAAGCAGCCAGGGGTAGAAGACACCTTCTGGCATCTCCTCGTGTCTGTATGCCTTTTCCAGCTGCTTGGGGACATTTTCTGCCTCCTGCCTCTCTCCAGAATATGGGGACTCTGCGGTGACCGTCCGAGTTGTGCACAGTCGTTGGTGCACACCTTCTGCCATCAGCATTGCCAAAGATGCCTTGCAAAGAAGGGGTGTGAGCGTGACGTGTCTCAAACTTCTCCTCCAGCATTTGTAGCTCCTGTCCATGGGCATAGCTCATGCTGAAGCTCAATGCTTTCTCCTGTAGTGACATGTAGCCCTTTGCTGAGCCATCATCTCTTGTCCTGTTGTCCCCATTCTTCCCTCCCATGCCCACACCTATGTGTGCACCCAAAATATAATAAAACAGTGCCAAGGGGCCCTATGAACAAGAAGCGAAGGTGGCCGTACAGACAGGTTTGAGCTGAAGGTGGACTGAGAGACCAGGATCAGGGTCTCACAGCACTAACTCGTGCTACCTAGATGGCCAAGGGGCAGAGAGGATGGTGTCTACTGCCTTCATAGGCAGCAATAAATGAGATAGAAATAAACAATGTGGGAAAGCAGAGCTCTAGGGCCAGACCTCCAAGCATAATTAGACACCTAATTTCCTTGCGGGCCTCCCACTGAAATCAGTGGGAGGTTAAATGTCGAAGCACCTAAATGCCTTTGGAGATCTGGCCCATCACTTCCTCATTATAAAATGCAAGAGATAAGCTTGCCTGGGCTGTCCACATGCCAGATGCGGCTGGACCTATTTACTCTCTCCTGTGTATCTGTGCACTGGAATTTCTCTGGGGTCTAATTCTTGGCATATCCCCACAGCGTGCCGGTCTGGTCTGGGCATGTTTGAGATGGTTTGCGGTTTAGTGCTGCTACCGAGAGTTGCTTCAGACAGTATCTCAGCACTGCCGTGCTGCCTGGGCTGCTGCACCGCAGCGTCAGGCTGGAAATCTCCGCTGAGTGTACGGCAACCTCAGAGTGGGGAAACGAGTCAGAGTCCAACTGCTCACCAAAAAGGTGGGGGACAAGATTTAAATGGGAATGCAGAAATGATGGCAGTTGCTCTAGAAACGTGTCTGAAAAGTCGCTTTGTGAGGACGAGGCGGGAAACTGAACGCGCGGGATGTCAGGGGCTAAAACCCTTCCCCTGCACGGCTCTCCTTCCAAATAAACACACAGAGCTAATTAACTGCTGCTATCTCCGCAGATTTGCTAGGTATGCTCCGCTGTGCTTCTGCTGCCTTCTCTGTGGTCTTCAAGCCCGACCGGCCCAACAAATTAAGCAGCGCAACTCCTCCGTGCAGGCTCATCCAGAGCTTGTTACAGCTAATCGAGTGGCAAGTGATGGACACCCCAGATAGTCTGCTGATCTGCACAGCCCCATTTATCTTAATCAGGAGGAGCGGCTGGTCCCAGCCCGTCGTCCTCCCCGGGGCTGCAGGCGAGCGCCCACCGCTGCCGGCCGCTCGGTGGGAGGCCTCGCCGGGAGGCCAGGAGCAGCCTCGGTGGGCAGGAGGGGATGCGGAGGGTCAAACTCCTGGGCCGGGGAGGCGATGAGCGTGCCAGACCTCAGATGGAACAGCAGAGATGCTACTCTCGTCGGTCCCGCTGTACCCTGCTCTGTTGGCGCCGGGTTCGTGAGCGCTTGTCCCTGTGGTCGAGCTCTTTGAGGGCTTGCAGATGAAGTTGGTGGAGGGTGGTTGGGCGTTCGGGCTGGCCGCTGGCATTGCTGGCTGCTTCCTCCAGCCCGGAGGAGATGCACTGTCACTGGGGGCAAAAGGTGGGACCACGAGCCAGCACGTGGTGACGAGGGGCATCAGCACTACGGAAAAAAAAGCAAACGGCGAACAACCTATTTGGTTAAAGACTCTTTTGCAATGCATGGAGGTACTTGTTTTATATAAACAAACATACTCACAGGCAGTTCTTAGAGTTACTAAGTCAAACACCCAGAAGGTGGCAAAACTAATTATCCATGTTACTCCTCCTTATTTTTAATTGGGAAGGAAAATAAATGGTTAGTGGAAAATTCAGACAAAAATGTTGCAACTTCTTGACCAACAATTGTTATTTTTCAACTGGCTGTGCTGACTACCCTGGTTTTGTGTTGTCAAGGGGGCTCCTTATCTTACTCATAGACTTGGAGGCCAGTGCAAACCTAAACCACCTTTTATCCTATTATAGGAGGAGGTTTCCATTCACTCTTGCCAACTGTTGAACTTTGGGATGTGATGGTACTTTCTGACTCCTGTGCATCCTTATAAGCAGCATCCAGTCAAATCAATTATTTGCTGGATGACATTTATTTTTGGTAAGATTTTTTTCATGTGAACATTTGTACTGGTAAATAATGGAGGGTAACAATTTTCAGCCACATTTTTTTTTCCACTGGTGAACACGTATTTAGGATAAATACAAAATTGCTGTAAAGGGAAATTAATTGTTGTAGTTAAAACAAGTCTGAAAACATTGAAACATTTGATGTTGACATTTTAAAGACAGCCTTTCAATAGCATTATTCAAAACCAATGTTTGTTTCAGATTTACTTCAGTTTTATTGAAATTGCTTGAGAATGACATTAAAAGCTCATGAAGGAACCAAAATACAGCCTTCAACTCAGATATTTTTCCTCCAACATTTCAGTTTTGCGAAAAAAAAACCCCAACCCCAAACCAACACATATTTCAGGTCCACTTCAAGTAGTCCTTCCCCCTCGTGCTCCTCTCGTCATTTGGTTTTGTCAGTGAGCTGAAAGATCAGTTTTTGCTTCTCTCTCTGGGCAAACAGCGTCTTTCAGTTATTCTCCAACTACAGCCATCGGCCACAAATATCTCAGCCTGACTAATTTTTGGTTTGGCCTTCCAGGACGAAGGCAGAAGGAGGGTGACCCCTCTGCAGCTCAGCACCCGCAGCGTGTCCCCTTTCTGCTTCCTATGCTTCGGTCTCTGCCCCCGTGGCTGCTCTGGGATATCGAAGGCGTGGTGGTGGGAAGACACATGTTCCGCAGGTTCATCTTTACATGCTGCGAATTTTAGAGCGTGACTCTCTACTTTCTAAGAACAGTGTGGACATAATTACACAGAAGAGTGAGCAAGTGTTTTTGCAACTTTCCTGCCTGCCTTCAGCGTGCACAGCTGAGGGGGAAGTGGCCGGTGGTGAGCCATATATAGGATCTTTAGAGAAGTAGGGAGATATCAGCGGTGTAATGCCACACACGTTAATCATGCAGAAGTGCTCTGTCCCAGTTGATGGGGCTAATCAAACCACATATGAGAGTCCTTGCAGGACAAAGCAGAATAATTCCTCAGGTCCCATGTCCTAACCCCAGAGCCCCTGGTGAGGGCACAGTGGTATTGCCTTAGAGGGATGTACCTGCTGGAGGGTACTTTCAATTGAAAAGGTCTTTTTCCAGAACTACTCTGCACCAGCTGGTTTCTTTGCATGGTTGGCCAGCTGTTTTTCTCATGAGCTTGACACACAGGGCCTCTCCTTCTCACCCCCACTGGAAGGGGGGACCTTGGGTGGGTGAGCAGTCTCTGAGGGCTTGGCACGCTGCTGGAAGACAACTGGTGAGGTCTCAAGCCCGCTGATGGATACGGGTGCTCTGGAGACTGCACATGGTGCTTCCAGTAACCCTACTGAGATCCCTGCAGGCAAAGCACGGGGACGAGCAGAGAAATCCTGCGTGTTGGGGCCCCTGCCTGCACCCACCCTGCATCCCCGTGGTGCCTTAGTGCGGGGCTGCGGTGCCAGCTGCATGCACGGACCACCGCTGCAGCTGCGCCATCCACCTGCACCCGGCTCCTCGGCATCAGGCCGACCACGGGGCCCTGCGGCAGGATGGGTGTTTGGGGGTGCGTGCCCCCCGGCATTGCCTGCCGCTGGAGGGCAATCCCCGTGTGCCGCCGCGCAGCCGTGCACGCAGCGAAGCCAGAGGTATGCGCTGAATCACCCATGATTAGTAGTTTATAAACCACACAGACCACGGTAGTCTGATTTCTTTTTATTGTGTACGACTCCTTGGGAACCGAATGTCCTGCTTTTTATACAGTTTACTCCAGACAAAGGTCCCTTCCCTTTTTCTAATCTTGCCTTGCTTTTCCTTCCCAAGGCTGGCATATCAATAATTCATCTGCCTTGTATCCAGGAGGTTTCTAAACAACAGGAAACTTCAGGGATGGAACAGAAACATAAAACATTCCTGCAGCCGTTTGCTTTCTGCATGCTAAGAGAGACAGCGTTGCGCTGACTGGCTTGGGGTTTTTTGCTGAGCATCCTGGTTGAGCCCAGCTGTGATAAAACCTTATGACAACACATATTTTTTTGCTTATTGGGTAATAGGGCTGGAGCTCGGCTTTGACTGCCATGTCTCATATGGGAGATACATTTATGGGAGCTGGCAGCAACTGCTAATGCTGAATTGGGACAAAGTTAGCAAGAAATCTGCTGAGGGTAGTTGCAGAACCCAGGAGTCACGGGCATCCTAGCCTTTGCTCCAGGTCTGTCTTTAGACAAGCAGAAAAATTCTCCTTTCTGCCTTGCTCTTTGTTAGTGGCTTTTTATTTGGCAGTTGGTGGTACGTAGTATATCCCTTCATAGAAGTACTTTCTACCCTCTGGGCATTTATGTCCTCTCTTTCTGCTTCAGGTCATAAATTTTCTGCCCCTGCTCTTGTCTCCATCTGCCCACAGGATGGATGTGGCAGACCTTCGTAGTACAACCAGAAGTGAGGAGAGCAGCACAGTGCTTGGGTCAGCAAGAAGATGGGAGCTAAGATGCACCAGGAGAATTCAGAGTCACCATCTCGCCTGCCCTGGTAGACTGTGTACTGAACAAGAGCCCCAGATCGGGGCATAGCCCTAGCTCTACCGTTAACTGATTTTGCAAGGCTTCTTACATTTCTGTGCTGCTCTCACCCTTCTTTCCCTGCTCTGCTTTGTCTCTGGATGTAAGGCAGCAGGCCAAATTCCCCTGGGAGTTGCATGATGCCCAGCTCTGTTTGACTGTCTCTGAAGGTATGCTCGTAACGAGCCCAAGATTTCCCGGCCCGGCTGTATCTCCTTGCTGGCAGGTCTGTCACTGTCTTACAAGCAATGCAGCAACTCATCCATACCCAGACCTGATTCACGCCTCAGCAATTGCAAATCTTTTTATTTAAAAAAAATAAAAAAAATTCTTTCTCTCATAACTTTAGTGGATACAGACTTTCATGGCTGGATTATTTCTCATTCTAAGAAATAGGATCACATTGCTCCCATCCCTTGTCGCCTTCTTCAGTTCAAAACCACTTTCCTGCCTTGTAAAGCCCCTCAGGACTCTGCTTCACCTTCCCTCATTTCCTACCAGTGGGCTGCTCTCCTCCCGGACCATATTTTTGTCCCTTCCTTGGGAAAGTCCATGCTGTTTCACTTGTGCCTGCTCCTTCTCTCTGCTTGGAGACAAATATCTTGCCTCTCTAAATCAAATCCTTCCTCAAAACCTTCATTTTCTCCTTAGCTTACATTTGGCGGTCTATAAAACATTTTTTAACCTGTGTGTTTAAGATCTTTGATTACCGCCTCCCCCTTTAATTAGCTTCCTGCATTTGCACAGTATCAGAAACACCAGCTTGTCTTGGTAGGGCACAGGCCAATGATATCAGATAAAGCTCTCTGAAGCTAGTCCCTTAGTAAACCAATAAGACAGAGATTTATCACGGAGAAAAATCCAGAGTTAGGTTAACAGTAGGTACACGTAACTTTAAACTTGATATACGTAAATGATAGAAATAACTCACAGAATTAAAGAACAGATGTAAGTTAAAATGATAGCTGATTCATTAAAGTGCAAAACCCCACAAGAAGTAGAGACGCACTCTGCTTGAACAAGACGTGTTTGATCACTCTGCAAAGATCTGCAAGGATGGACTGGGTCCCTGTAGCCCTGTGTGCTCATACAACATACCTGAGGTGCAATACCAGAAAGATTAGTAAAAACAAGTTCCGATACTTTTCTTCTTCCGTTGAAAAAATGGCCATTTCAGCCAAACATTAAAATCTTGCTTGTCAAAAACATCAAATAATCTGCCACTTTAGGAGGAAGGGTGTGGGGGTATCTTTTTTCATTTTTAATATTCTTTAGTGAACAGCTTACATATATTCTTGCACACCCACCCACCCACACGTATATAAATATAGATGTATGAAAATAATATGAAACATAGTTCAATCTCATAGCACATAATAATTAAGGGCCCAATTTAAATAAGCATTTCAGCATATGCTTACAATCTACCTGGCTTCAATGGGACTTGAGCACACACTTCATTTCCAGCACATGCTTCTATGCCCTTTCTGAACCAGGATTTTACCTGAATGAGAGCTAAAACATTGAACAACTTTTTTTTTTCCCCTTCCTTACAGAATAAATGTCCTTTTATAACTGAGATGATAGGAGACTTTCAAGCTTTCCTATGCAGAAAGTAGCTGTACAAAATTCCCATCTACATAGCAAAAGAAGCGATACTACACGTTGTCCTGCTGGTAAGTTATTGTGGCGAATATTTTTATTTGATTTTAGTCCATTCATAATACGAAGTGGCAGTTACTCTGCTGAAGATAAAGTAAGAGTCATTTGGATTGGAGCCATATTTTTGACTACAATAACTTTATTGGCTAGAGTCTAGTTTGTGTAATCACTAAAATTAACACATGACAGTATGAGTGCTGAGTTCAAAGCAGGAAACAATCTCAGATACAGCTACAAAAATTGCTCCAGTCCAATTACTGTAAAACAGATGAAGATAAAGTTAGTGTCCCAGTGAGTCATCCAGCCAAGATTCACATTTCAAAAAAAAGAGCCATTCCAGGGGAAGAAATGAGGACAAAACTGTTTCAGAATAGCCATGAAAAGTATGTGCAGAACATGGTCTGATTATACGAATTTGCAGACTGTTCCCAGCAAAATGAAGCAAAACAAATGATCCTTAGTAATAAAGGAGCAAATATCTCCCTGGTGAAGAAAATAGAGTAAATTTGGCCTAGTGTGTTTTTCATTAGCTCTTTCCATTAAAGGAACACATTGTGCAATGAAGTTTGGCTTAATATTTAAGTTTTGATTAAATTAAATAAGGTTTTACAATATTTAAGACCAGTAGAAAACATTTTTATGATTTGTTACAAATCCCCAGGGAAATATTTAAAAACAAGACCAACAAGCAAACATGTTATTACCATATTTTCAAGTTAGATTTTCTAGCATTGTATTGAGCATGAGAATCTGAAAGTAAAATTCAGCAGGAGTTGACTGGAAGCTAAACTGAAAGTAGTTAGCTGCAGTTCAATCTTTATGCTGACAGAACTGGGGAAGGAAAGGGAAAAGGGAGGAAAGGGGAGAAAAAGAGAATAAGAAAAAAGACACTGAGAGAATAAGAAAAAAGACATTGCAGAGGGTGCAAGGAATAAAAAATACATCTGCTCATATTTGAATAACCTCAATTGTTATTTGAAACATGGTAATTTTCTTTAAAAATACATATTCTGCTGGATTCAGGCATCAAGTCACCACAATCAAACAGGGTTCTTCCTGTTGTCTGATTTTTCATTTATGCTAAGATCAGTTTCTATCGCTCTAGCCAGGCAAACTGGTCATACATATAATTCACTTTTATTTTCCGTTCCTTTACATTGTTAGAGAGATAGTCTGAGCATACATGAAAATGAATCCTCAGATTATTTTTATTTGTATTTTTAAACTGATAGTATCAATGGAATAAAGAAATATTATTTGTGCACTGCAAATTGTTCGCGTCATTTATCTTGCTCATAACAAAATGTTTCCTACTTGCTTGTCTTCCTTCTCAGGGTTACCTACTCCCGAACCTGCAAGCTGGGCTGTCAATGCCTTTCTCTTGCCCTTGCAATAGCAGGAACAGGACCCTCTCCGATGAAAGCACTTAGGTGATGGGAGAGCACATAGTTCCCTGCAGCAGAGTTGCCCCCTGTAGTACTTTTGCAGTTGATGGGCAGCAAAGGCTTCCCAAAGGAAATATTTATTTTGTATTAGGTTCTAGCGTGCTGCATAGAGCTAACATCTTGACGAAGAACTGAACTGTAATTTAGCCTTAGAAAAAATTGGCTTGTTCTGACTGGATCAAAAGAAGTCCACGCATGCAGCACTGCACAAACTTGGGTCACTCGTGCATTTCAGTCCTTGTTTTACCTCTCCTTTTGCCCTAGACCCAACCTCCTACAGGAAGAGTGTTTTCAATTGTGCTATGCATAGGCATAGTAACAACACGGAGCAAAAATTGAGAGAAATCTGAAGCTTGGAAAAAAATTATTAACCAACATAATATAATTATTAACAACCCAAACCAGAAAAAGCAGGGAAAATGGATACTGTCGTATCTTGGAGGATCGATGGGAAAAAGTGCTTTGTGCTGTGCTCCCAACTGGGGTTCGCTTGGTTCTGTGCCTATAGTGATATGCTGTCTATACAATATACATTTGTAATGTGCTTTGAAATTTAAATGCAATCTTAGAGCCAAGTAACATGATTATTATTACAACCTTAGCTCCAGAGTGAAAACTGCAGGCCACTTAGTACTGTTTTCTCTCAACCTATCTAAGGAGCTAAGCAGCTAAGCGTCCTGAAAGAGAACTTGCATTTGCAATAGGTGAAATAATAACTTTTTGTGTGACTGCTCTATGGAAGGAGTTAAAGGAGGGTAGGTGGCCCTGCGACCATCCTGCGACGTGGTGTCAATGCAATTAGTGCTGCTTATTGTTGACTGGGACAGCAGAGGTGGGGAAATTGCAGCTTGTTAGTCCCAAATACATTATGGCCTCCTAATGAACTCCATTTTATGGCCAAACTCCTTTAAATTGTCTCTTCCCGTGATTAATTCACCTCTTTCTCCCCTTTCGGCAGGCTGTTGTTGATAGGGAGTGTCCAGTGTTGAATGAGTAAAAAGTACTAATGCATGTTCTTTCCAGAGAGAGATAACCCTTCTCTAAACATGATGAATGCATCTTTTACAGGGGAAGATACCCTGTGTGGCAAGGGCTTATGTATAAGCACTGGCAAGCATGTATTGCGGGGGGGGGAGGTGGTGGTGGGATGACTTCTTGCAGCTCCTGGCTATTTGCAGGGGCTTTGGGGGCTGCTTTTGGAGCCAAACTGGCCTTGTCATGGAGACCAGCCAGGAGAGAGGGGAGGGTCCCACTCACCCCGGCTGGGTCTGGAGCTCCCCGCCACCAAGCCGGGGACATCCAGCTGGCGCTTTTCTGCGTCCTTTTTTTGGCTCAGAGATTTAGGGCCAGACTGGAGAAGTCAGAGCTGGGACCTGAGCCTGTCATTCCCAGTTCCCCTGCTCAGGGGAGCTCCTGCTCACCCCAAGTTGTGTTTCTGCTCCGAGTCCTGCAGGCTGGACTCCCCATTTTTGATCAGTCCTTGCTGCAGCAAGGGTCCTGTTGATGCTGGTGGGAGCTGGGCTGGAGGAGGGACCGTGCAGGAGCAGAAGCATGGCAAGAGGGTTGCCGCCCCAGCAGAAGCTCTGCTCTGCTTGCCCTCCTGTTTACCCAGATGCTTTTGGCTGAGGGTAAGTAAGAGTTAAACAGAATCCGAGAGGGAAGGTGATGGTACTTGGCATTCTGCAGCACGGAGGTAAGAGGCCAAAAGATGTGTAAATACAGTGGGCTGACTAAAATTATACACATATATTACCCATATATATGTATCTTTATGTGCATACCCACATATCCCCACATGAACAAACAAATAATATCACAGCACTCACAATTATTCATGCATCAGGGTCTTTTTTCCGACTCACCTCTGGCAAGAGAAGACAGCAGTAAAAGAAAGAGAGAAAAACAAATCTTCCCCAAGCTGATTATCAAATAAAATACTGTTTTATTTTCTGTCTAATAAGTACAAGAAGTTCCATAACTCCCCTGATTAGGCATATTATCCTTCTTCAGAAAGTCAGCTTGATTTATGCAGAAAATGATTTGGACATACTTTCCTCTGGCTATAGAGATTTCATAATTCCTGGTGTATGTCTGGAAAATCTCCCCTCGTCCTGAGTCCAAACCAAATTAATGTCTTCCAGAATGACCTGAGGAATTAATGAGGTTTTTGCTGTCAGTTCTGCCCATGCAGGGTCAAGTAAATCATTTGCTGGCCCTTACTCCAGTGTTTTTCACTGTCTTTCTGACTCCATGTACAATGATAACAAAGTTGCAGATGCCTTTGAAATACGGCATCACTGACACTCTCCGTCCATCTGTTGGGACATATTTTAGGCTCTGTTTCTCTGTCTGCTGTAAACTCTGCCTTTAATGGAGTCAGTAATTGCTGATAAATGGGGTATCAATGAAGTCAGTGTACTGTAGGTTCCCCATTCTTTTCTGCTGATGTGTGCTATTTAAATCTCTCTGCCATTACTTAAAGTTATTGTGTGTTCTCGTCTTTAATTCCAGCTCCGGCATTCTTGGCCCCAGCCGTGATTTTTAATACATAGCAAAACTAGGTACTACGGAGAGCTGTTTGGCAGTAAACAAGTTATCCTCAATTCCCCACTCTGCTGTCCCCAACTAAAGAAAATGTGAAACACATTGAGAGTACATACATTAAGTTCTGAGTAATTCACAGATTTTCTTTCTCTCATGTCATAAATATTTTAAACCAACCCAATTTTGACATTGCAGCCAAGTAATAAAAAACACGATCCATCCCCTCTCCCCGTCTCCTTTGGTCCCCACTTAGTAGAGAGCCTGAAGTAAAATGAGTCCACATTTTATCCTACATTTTATATTACCTTTCTTTATAATTTATCACAGCTTTTAAAGGTATTAAAATCTTACTTAAGACGAGTACTGCTTGTGTCTTTGACACTATATAATCTATAATCTATTAGGCTTTCTGCCAGCTATCTCAGCAGTTATACCTCATTTTCTTGCATGGCATCTGAGCACAGAATAATGACTCTAATTGCAAAAATAACCATGACACTTGCAGTAGCATCTGCACCCAACAGGCTCTTCCAAAAACCCAGGAAGACACAGTCCCTCTCCAAGCCTAAAGCCAAAGAAGAGGCAAAGAGCAGAAGAAATGAATGGGGAAATCAGATCACTCCATTGTATGTCCTGTTACTGGCTGCAGCCAAGACTAGAGGATCTAGGAAAAAGGTGCAAAGAAATTCATATTGGGTAATTATGGAAATGCCATTACATAGGGGTACTGTTCTCAATGCCCTGCACTCAGTGGATGATTTATGCCCAGAAACATAGGAAGCTATTGGTACTGCCTGCAAGGTTAGGACTGGGTTTGTATCCTGGCTCAGCCATATGTTCCTTAGTCTTCAAGGATTTTTGGCCATACTTTGAGGACTCTTGGTTTGCTGTCTGAAGCCTGTTTCATAGTTCCCATAGCTCTCTAGGAAGGGATGCTCAGGTCAGCAATTCTCCTTTATTAAGCTGATGGCATCTGACTTTGAAGGAAGAGTCTTCTGGAGCTGGCCCTTGAACTGAGTAGGATGATTGAGGTAGTAATCAGTCTGAAGTCTGTGTTACACTAAGTAAATGGTATGACCCAAGGCACAGAAAATACATGTTTTGTTGAGGCTAAAGCTTTGTGGGTGGATCACTGAAATAGCTTTGTGACATGGAGCTGGTTTGGCTTGTAGAAGAGAGGCCAAAGCAAGCAGGGCCACTAGGAATTCTGAGTGATCGAGGAGGTCACAAACCCATTGAATGTACACACCTTGTTTCACCAGCTATTGCCACCTTATAGGATTATAGACTTGCATGACCAGGTCATGTATAAACCAACTGGAGACTTCACACACATAGGGCTTGGAGGAGAACTAGGCATTAGTTGATTCTTCCACTGAACCCTGAGAATCTGCCAGCCATGGACTGGCAATGGACTTTGCAGTGAGAGAACATTTTTCTTGATTAATTTTGAATTTGTTACATCTCCTGTCCATTGCAAGCCTTTGGGTTCTTGGATTACAAATAAGGAGAACTCGACTCTTTGCCATGTCCTCTTTCTACCAAAAAGGCTGACTCTTAATTTCTTTTCCTTCGTTCCCAATTATTTCTGTAACAGTCCTTGAATCTCTTTGTCTCTTTTGTACTTACTTCAGGAGACTGGAATAAAACAGAACACTTTGGTGGCTATTCCTCGTTGTTATGTTAAAATATATTTCTCCTCCTGCAGACTAAAGGCTCCTGAATTGCATCAATAGTTCACAGGAGAAGACATTGCTTTGAGAGACTTGGACTTTCCCCCAGCTGCCTGATTTGAAGACACTTATTTGGGGTTATTATTGTTTCATAAAATGCTTCAAAATTTTCTTGTGAAAGAAGGATTATTATGACAACTTTTGCAAAAGGACAATATAAACTTTGTTCCTCTGCAATGTTATAGATTTTAAGGCAGAAGAAATGGTTGTATTATGGTTATCTAATTTAAATTCCTGTCAAAAAAAAGGCCATGGGTTTTAATCTAATAAACCCTGCATAAAAATTTGTACCCTTAGATTAAGTTAAAACCTACCTTTCAAAATATGTTGTCTTGATTCAGAGGCCTCACATTTTGGGAGAATCTGCCACACATCTAGGGAGGTTGCGGAAAGCGCTCCCTGTTATAACCGGTGTGCCTTAATTCTGCTGGTTTTGTCTTGTAGTCACTAGACCTTGTTATACTTGTGTCTGACAGGGGAAACATGTCTCCTTGTGTAGATGGCTGAAGGGCAGTCAAGTCAACTCTCAGCGATCTCTTGGGGAACCCTAGCAGATGTAACCTCTTAAGTCTCTTCCTGTTAGACTCAGACAGCAACCCCATGAAAGAAATTCTCCCTCTTTGCTCAGGGGGAAGCCTGACCTCCCTTTTGCTGTCCTTATTTTGCTGAAAACTTCCTTCCTGGTTCTTTTCCCTGAAAGAAAGCAGCTTCTGGATTTTCGTTCTTCTGGGACAGATATGGTGTGATGAATCTCATTTCCTCTCTTCCCTTTTTAGTTTCTTCCCCATACCTGCTTTTCTGTCTCTCTCTCTTTTTTTTTTTAAAAAACATAAATGATGATTTCAGTGCTTTTTGCTATGGCCAATCTAATGCAAGTGAAGAAATCAAAGCCTGCCTTGTTACAAAATTTTCAGGAATATTGCAGTATGTTATAGATCTTACATTATTAAAAATTATTTGTCAGGTATACAACACAGCAAATGCACACTCTCTGGTTTATTTTTAACTTTTGTCCAAATGGTTTCTACCTGCTGTTGTTCCTCTCACATTCACTCAGACTGTAGCTTGCGAGATCACTTAAATTCTAGTTAGCCCCAACCTAGTATGACCAGGGGAAGAGCCTGTATAACAAATTCAGCCACCTCTCATTCCTGCCAGGTATGTCCAGAAAGTTTGGGTTGTCTTTGGTCCCCACCACAGTCAGCCAGTATGACTTGCTGATAGCTGGCAGCGTGCCCGCATATCCTGGCCAACACTGGGTAGCAATGCCAAGTGCAGGTAGGATTCAGATGGAGCCATTCAGTCTTAGGTTGAGACTGTACGGATGTTCTCTTCCTCTTCTTTTCTTTTTTTCATGAACCATATTCTTGAAGCCCTGTAGGGTTGATCCCGCTTCACACTGGGCCCTCTGTTGTCCTTTTGAAACTATGCTTTCTTGGTTTATCATAATTAATTTTTATAGTCTTTCTAGAGAAATGGTTCATGAATAAAAGAGTCACAACTTAATTCTCCCATTTGGAAGAGCTGGTTTTGAAAACCACGTCTTCAGGCCTCCATTCAGGGCTTTATTCTTTATTTTCTGAATTTCACTCTTTACTCTTCTGTATTATAAGGCAATGACCTTATCATTAGATGAATGCAATTTCATCACTTTGCTGTGTTGAATCACTGTTTAAATGAAGGCATCTGTCGTGGTTTAACCCCAGCCAGCAACTAAGCACCACGCAGCCGCTCACTCACTCCCCCCCCATCCAGTGGGATGGGGGAGAAAATCAGGAAAAGAAGTAAAACTCCTGGGTTGAGATAAGAACGATTTAATAGAACAGAAAAGAAGAGACTAATAATGATAATGATAACACTAATAAAATGACAACAGTAGTAATAAAAGGATTGAAATGTACAAATGATGCGCGGGGCAATTGCCCCCCCCCCGCCGACCGACACCCAGCCAGTCCCCAAGCAGGGAATCCCTGCCCCCCCACTTCCCAGTTCCTAAACTAGATGGGACGTCACATGGTATGGAATACACTGTTGGCCAGTTTGGGCCAGGTGCCCTGGCTGGGCATGAGAAGCTGAAAAATCCTTGACTGTAGTCTAAACACTACTGAGCAACAACTGAAAACATCAGTGTTATCAACATTCTTCACATACTGAACTCAAAACATAGCACTGTACCAGCTACTAGGAAGACAGCTAACTACATCCCAGCTGAAACCAGGACAGCATCTATTCAGATTGTTTGTTGTTGTGAAAAATGAGAAAGAACCTTAACCTTAACTACTGCCCTGTTTACTCAGTTCCAGGGTATCTCCGTTACAGTGCTTAAATAGACACAGTAGCTAGATCAGAGGTTTCCAATTGTTTTGGACAAAGCGAGCACTGGAGTCCTGGGAATCTCTTATGGGCAGCCATATATCCGAATATTGAACTTTCAGCTGCAGAGTGCAGAATTTTACAATTGCATGTGTGGCCATGGCCTGTCTGTGGCTCACTTGCCATGATCTCATCTGACATCAGGGTTTGTGTCCCAATTTTGGAACCTATGGGCTAGATGATTCTTGAGTGTATCATCAGGGACATCAATATCTTGAGGAGGCTCAAAACGTACAGAGATGGCTATTGCTTGTGATCCCTTTGTGTTTTTACTCCATCTCCCTCTGTTCTCCTTTAATTTCCTTCTTAGTTTTACGTGAGTTGTATAAAATCCAAATTCAGGGAAAACCTTCCCCTTGCCCTTCACTTGCCCCTCTATGAAGTATGTTAGCAGAAACATCTTAAACCTGTAGACTGAAAAACTCATGTTCATCCCAGGTTTCATGTATGTTAACCTCCACAGTTAGTTTGTTGGGCTCAGTTGTGACAGTTTTTTTGTTGGTTTCATATTCATAGTCCTTTCAATCTTTCTATTAAAGTTGCTTAAAAAAATCTGTTATGGGAAATTTCAAAAAAAGAAGGTAGTTTTTCTAAGTATTTTTGACAAAGGACTTCAGTTTTTGATAAAAAAATGGAAACCCAAAGCTTTAAAAATACAATTAAAGTTTTTGTGAAAATATTTAGATTTCCATTTAAATGTTTGTGGGATTTTTGAAAATCAAACTATTTTACAGAGGAAAAAAAAATCATTTCCAGTTTTTGTCCAGAAAATTTTAACCCTAATGAAAATTTCCATGAAAATGTTTGCATTGGTCTAAAAGCAGATTTTTTACCCCTCTTCTCCAAAAATATTTCAAAAGAAAACATTTCTATACGCTACTTGATTTCCCTCTCACACCTGTGTAAACCAAATGCAATTCCATTGAAGTGAATGAAGTTATGCTGTTACAGGAAAGAAAAAGTTTAAGCTTGTTTCATTTGAATAGATGACTTCTTGTCATTTAATAAGTCAAGTTTGTTCTAAACAGAACCCCCTAAATCCAGAGATTCAAACATCGGCAGTGTCACAGTCAGCCCTTCACGCATGCAAAGCATCTTTGATGTTTCTCTGCAGTTTGCTCTATATTTCTTTATTTAAAAGTAAAAACAACCAAGTCATGGAAAGGGGAATGGGCATGGAAGATCATGAGGCATAAACCACTAACTCTTCCTGACAGGTGGTCAGTGCTGAAGCACTTTGACACGACAACATGGAAAGTCTCCACTGCTCCAGTTGGTATTGAGTAGAAATGCAGAGAACTTCAGTCCTCTCATTCTGCTCGTCTTGGAGTCCTGCGCTCACCTTCCTACAAATATCCAGACCTGAATCTCCCATGATAGAGGAATGAAAATGATGGATACCAGCATCAGCATTGATAATCTGTAAGTGATCGAGGCCTTTTCATTGCGCTTGATCTTAGGTAACCATGAGGAATGACTGGAGCTGGAAATGTCCTGAACTATAACAATAGATTCTAAAGAATATACAGGAGATAGGATAATAGGCTGGTCCTAACTGGCAACATCCAACACGTGCAATAACTCATATGAAATGCTACTTTTCTTGATGGAAAAAAGGAGAAAAATAGATGAGGCTTGTATTCATAGCAAGGGAAAAGTATAGAGACGTTCTGTTTCCAGCTGATGCTTTTCATTTTGCCTTGGGAAGAAAGGCCTGGGAAAGTCATCACAGCTTCCAAAATATGTACCCAACCATTCTGGATACAGACACTTCTGGAAGAGCTGCCATGATTTTTGGTGGTGCAAATACCTGCACGCAGTGTTGTAAGTGCAAGATCTGGAAGCAGGGCAGTGGTTAGCGGGGAATCTGCCTTTTAAGTTCAGGGACTTGAAGACTTGAAAGTTGAGATTTACCCAAATTATACCCCTGAAGACAAGTTTAATGCCCACTGGTCTTCACCGCAACCATAAAACTACATAGAAACATCTCTGCAGCAGTCCTTTCTGCAATGCAATTTGTACTAATTTTTCCAAGAGTCCCACCACTAGTATTACTTAGCAGCTGAGATGACAGACAAGACTTCCATCTTTAAAGCCTCTTTCAGAGAGCTCCTTCAGCTAAGTGCCCTGTGGGTTTCCCCTCCTATTAAGTCTCTCCTTTTTTTTTCCTTTTTTTTTTTTTTTTCACGAGAATAAAATGATGAAGGAAAATTAATTTTCATTGCAATGCAATGAACTGTGAAAGAGACTCTTAGTTGTGGTCTGGAATGCAGACACTGCTGGCTACCTTCTCAGACCATGGCTAATCACACCACTGACAGACTGGAGCTCACCAGCTGAACTGTACGCCTCAGTGCAGCCTCTGCTGCTGCGAGCCTAGAACGCGCCGTGTTGCTGAACTCCTCAGTGTGCTGCAAAAGAGATGATTGCTGACAGTAGATCAGGGAAAACTCGTCTGGAGCTATTTCATCCTGCTAGTCACTGCGGTGGTGTTATTCTGCCATCTTTGAAATGCTTTATTTGGTCCCTTCTTATTAATGTCTAGCTATAATTCTTTGGCTTGCGTTTGCAGGATGATCACTGGTATTTCCACAATAACAGACTGTGGAACATTATTCATATTAACCTTAGAAGTAGTGGGAAAAGCATGTGCTTGTGTTGCCCATGCCCCTGTGCACTCCTGGTGATTGCAGCTGAGCGCACAGGGAGGAAAGACAATTGTGGAACATGTCCATGGAACAATTCTATGAAACGCTCTCAACTCAGCGTGTTTCTACCACTCTCCTCCTTTTGACAGCTTCCTGCAAACACTCAAATGGGGGGCTGCTCAGCCTATTGCCAAGTTCTCATTGTTCTTCTTGCAAATGCCCATGCTTGCATGTGGGCAAGGTACTCGTGTGTGAATGTAAATGCTGGGGATTAACAATGGAAGTACCCTCTCTCATGTATCATGTTTCACTCATTTCATCACAGATTAGGAACGTCCCAGCCAGAAGTGGTGACCAGTCCCATATGCGAAATAATGAGTGATTGGTTGGAAAAAAACAGTTCAAAAAAAGAAAAACCACCCTAGAAAGCTGAGCTATGCGAACACAAAGTGTTCTGTAAATAATTGCAAAGAGTGGAAAACTCAACTCTGAACTGAACTGAACTCAAACTCTGTGGCTGGATAATCTGTGAGTCTGAAGAATTGTATTTGTCCTTACTAAGTCAACTGCTTGTTCTGCTCCAGGTGTGTTGGCATTTTTTATTTAAAGTGGATGTGAGCCTGATGTGGAAAAAGCAAGAAACAATGCTAACAGCTACACAAGCAACTAAACTAGCCATGACTATAATCTAATCGTTCTTGATAGACAGGTAGTGCATCTTTCAGGTGTGAGGTACAGCTTCCTCCCCATGTCCATACTTAGGAGCAGGAGAGGGGTAAATCACACACTTGAAGGTCCCTGAGCTGGGTATATGGATCTGTGATGACCTGGTATCTGTGGTAGAGCCTTATGCACTATCTGATCATCAGCTGCTGGCACTTAACTTGTCTAAAGGGCAGCAACAAAGACTACTAAAATTCATCAAGTACTTCCCCAGTGAGACGTCTCCATGTGTCCCCACTGTGCCCACCACATTTTACAGTCATGGCTGGAAAGGCAGGTAACTAACATCTGCCCCTTGCTTGTAGGCGATACAGCCTCACAGGGGATAGTCCCTTCCTTCTGGAAAGCTGCATTTGGGATGCCCCATCACACAAGCACCCAGAGTGGTTCCAGAGACAACCTGCGAACCTGAGTTGTTCCCAAATCAGGATACCGACAACCCCAAGAGATAGGGACGAGGAAGGCTGTCACCCTTCTGCTGTCCATGCAAATCCCAGTGACTCCCTACAGCCTTTTGGGGAAGACTGGTGGACCGAAGAGTACCCTTACACTGACTCTGGGAGCAGAGGAGTGTCACTGTTACGCACCCTCATGCCGGCTGTGGCAATACGCACCTCTTGTGACCAAAGCCTGCTCTCCTCAATGGGAGGCTTGGCCTCACTACCAGCTGAACTCAGGAGGCTGTGGCATTATTTATTCTTCTAACCCTTGCGATTCCTCCTTGAGAAAGAAAAATGAACCATGCCAGGTCTGAGATTCCCCAGAGAAATGGCTGTGTTTGGTACACATGACTTTAAACTTGTCCCTTCCACCCTTTGGTGATTAATGGCCTGTGATCCTCTGTGATTCATGGCATTCAGGAGACATTATTTTCTGGCATGTAAGAGCTGGACAGCATGTTTTCCTCATCAGTTACTGACTGTGATTGTAAGCCCCTCATTCACCTTATCTAGGATATTGGTAAAGCTTGTCAAGGAGGGAAATGGGGAGTTGGAGGAGAAGATGAAGAAGAAAGCCTGTGCCGTCACCGACTTGCTCCTCACGCAGGGCCAGACACTTAGCACTTCTCTCAGCCTTTGTAGGTTGAGCTTTTCCTCCTCTTGGTCTAGCCCAAGCTTTTCTTTGTCCTGAGGCTGAATTCACTCAGGCTTTCTGAGACCCTTGGAGGGGATGGTGTGGAAAAAGAAAACCGTGCAGTGACTGCTTTTAACTTGACAGTGATCCTATGCACACCTGTCCACCGAGCCAGCTGTGCCAGATAGCTTCGAGAGCCAGGTTCACACTGTGCCATGCAGCGTGCATTTAGGTTGAATTACTGCACTTAAACAAATTTTCATTTCCATGCATTTGATATACACTTTTTTTTTCTTTCCTCTCTCCCCATTGGCAACTTAGGGAGCCATTTTTCTTCCTGACGCCATCTTGGCACTCTCTCTACCAGCATGTGAAAACAGCAGAAGCTATACATATGGAGACCTCATCCTCAGTTGCCTAATGGATTCAGAAGACATCCTGAATATTCATCATTTCTCTTTTTATGAGCACCTTGGCAATTGCCTCCAAAGTTAAAGACTGTTGTAAATTAAGGAATGGCACTTGGTGAATACCAATTTATCCGCATTTCAAGACTTCCCTCACCCCCACCTCCCCTCCACACAATATTGAAGTTCCTGTAGTCTTTGTGAATACAGGGCATTGTTTCTGCGCTGCTGAGGCAGAATTGTTTGTGCATCCCTGAAGACTGCGAAATGTCTGCGCCGGGGCTGCTCATTTAAACTCCGTGCACTTACTGTACCCTCTCCGGAACTCCCTTCCTGGAGAAGCCAGCAATGACCTTCTCAGAAGTAATGTTAAACACATGCTGAGGAAGCTTGGCTCCTTGACAGGCCCTTTTAATTATTAGTTGTAAATTAGCAAATCATGTTTTTTTCAGTTTCATATCACCGGCTGCTTTGCTGCATGTGGGATCCTCCAGGTACACAGTCCCCACGCGGTCCCTAAAATATACACTGGTGGCAGATTCATCTAGTAATGTCAATATTTGATTCTTTTTCAACGTACGTAATTTTTCTATGCACCAAAACGTTACCCCTTCGGAGTAATGATGGTGCAGAAATTGATGCAGGGGATTAATTATGGTTAATGGCTACTGAGTGTTTTTTGAAAGTGTGTCAAGTTCATGGGAAAATCCCTGCTGCAGAGAACAACCTGCTCACTGGAGAGCAGAAGGGCAGAAGCAGCTTTGTCTGAGGTTTACATATAGGACACTGAAGCAGAGAGGGCTCTGTCCTGCAAGGTGCTGAGCACTGTCTTCCTGGCCTTTCCAAGCTAAGTGGACTCAACGACTTCAGTGAAACTAAGCAGGATCCGCTTCCCTGAGGTGATACAGAAATCCTGTGGCAAATTAAAGGGTCAAGCCTGGATTTCTCAGGTCTCATTGTAGTCTTAGGTCCATCTTTATTCATTGCTGGGCCTGACTAAGGTTTTCATAAACACAAAGAGTGTTGCTGACATTCATAATGTTACCGGGGATGCTTGCCATTTTTTTTCCTAAAGCTCCAGCTCCTGGAACCACGTTTATATGACAAACTCAGCTATACAGGGGAAATAAATGGTTTCTAATCCTTGTTCTTGCAACAGAAAGCTTGGAAAGACAAGCAGGAATGCCGAAAACCCAGAGAGCAAATGAAAACACCCCTAATATATTTCCAGTTATAACAAGCTCACAGCTTCTAAGTCAATCTTACGTCCTTTTTAGTCTCGGTGTGGAAAAAGCTGGTTCTTGCTTTTGCAATGTTCATGTTACAAGCCGTGTCTGGGTGGCGCGGGGGCTGAGGAGGAGGTGACCTGCCTGCATGGTCCTGGCACCTGAGGTGGGTGACGGGTGCTGCAGGTGGGCCCTGTGGGAAGGCAGCAGGTTCTCTGACCTGCCATGGGGCTGCCAGGCCGCGAGGGAGGCAGGCAGAGCCCCGGGGCCACCCCAGGGCCGCCCCAGGAAGATGTGGCCTGGTAGGGGTGAAGATGGGAGTTGCCCGCGGACAAGGCAGGAGGCTCCTTTCATGCCTTGCACCGGCGCATCTCTCCCAAACTGTACTTCGGGGCCCTGCAGCTGTGTGCGGAGGTGCCACGCAGGGCGTATTTGTATTTCTCCTTCTTTTGCTTTATTTGGAAAGGGCCTGGGTTGCAGTGCAGAGGAGCTGAAAGCGACCCAGGGAGGTGCAGGGAGCTGGGCAGACCGTGTAGCATTCGCACCCGTTGGTTGTGACAGGAGGATGGCTCCTCACCGATCACTTTTGGGGAATCTTCACACTTGCCCAGAGAGAAAAAGAGGGGGAGAGCAAATGCAGCCTGTCAAGAAGGATTTCAGGAATGTTAGCATGGCTGCTGATGCCAATAGGAGCGAGGAGAGGGGTGCCTTGCTGGGCTAGAAAGGGCTTTGTTTAATACAGTCAGCACAGCTGGAGATATATCAGGGGCTGAGGTACAAGTGCAGGTGTGAAATTATTCCCGAACTATCTCTCAAAGCAGGGCAGGAAGGAGGCAAATCTGGATCCTTGCACCGCTGGTTTTTACTGTCTACCTGGGCAGGTACAGCCTTGATCTCCTCAGAACCCTGCTGGAAATCACTGTTGGTCTGACCAGATCTCTCAGGCCACACTGTGGAGATGGGACACCAGAGGCCAGCCGATCACAGCAGGAGCAAGCGTGATGTGTGAGGTGGGCCCGGGGCTCAACCTACGAGAGCCGGGAGGTGGGAGGCAAAATAAGCCCCTGGACTCCAAATCCCATCCACAAGACACGGAGCCTTTCTTTAACTTTAGTTATCTCCTAGCTGTCTGGGAGACCATCAGAGGTCTCCTCTTCTTGAGCTGTATTAAGAGCTGTCCATTAACAGCTTAGCCAGTTTCCATGGGTCTAGACTAGAAAGAAAGAGAATAATTTTGTTAAAAATGCAGTTTTATATATATCTATATAAAAACACGTATGCACACACACAATATAGCCAGCCATACGGCTCGTGGAAGAATACAAAAAACAAAGATGTTGAAAGACTGTTGTCATTTTCCGTTTATGTTTATGCATGAAATAGAAAAATTTTCGTCAACTGTAGGTTGCGATTCACTTCAGATGTGGATCAGAATCCCAATAATTAGATCTGCCTTCTGTTTTTTTCGAATATAAGGAGAGACACACTGAGAGCAAGCATCAGCTCTGAGTCTTCTAGGACTACCGTTGGCTAGGAAGAGTGCTTTTCCTTCAAGTTTAATATTTCTGCTTTTATTGCAAAAGGGGCTCTGAAATGCCTCCTCAGACGTAGAAGAGGTGCAATTATTGTGGTAGTAGGTAAGTGGCTGCTCACTTGTGCAGAATATTGTCTGTGAATCGAACTGCAGGAAAGTAAGTGAAGCCAGGGGTGATGAAAAGCGGGATTAATTATGGATATGGCTAAAACTTTGTGTGAGTCTTTGTCATGCTTGCAGCAATTAATCTTCATGGTGATGAGAGAATGCAAATATGATTCTTCAATGAGAGATGGGTTTTGATCTGATAAAACAGAGAAATGGACTCCTACATCAAGTTTTAACTGCTACCTCCCTGGGTGCCCCCAGAGTGAAGGAGTAAACAACTAAAGAATAAGAAAATGAATGAGATCAGCCTTAACTGGCAAGGCAGCATTAGAGAAACCCTCTGCATGGGCACAATGGGAACAACAAATTTGGCTTGAGCTTGATGCATGGGAGGAAGGAGGACTCAGGAAAGGGAAGCGGTTAATATAATCTGACTGAAAAAGTTGGATGGGTTCGGATTTCATGCAAGTGTGTTTACCCTCTCTATATCAACATGGTTCTTTATAGCTGAATTGCAAACTGAAAAATTATACTCTGATGCTGTAACCATCTGATAAGCCTTTGCATTGCTGTGTGTTTTTCATCTCTGGACCTCAAAAAGCTGTCCAAGCACTAACTGAGCTTTGTGTAGGATGCAAAGCTGGCCAGTATTACAATCCCTTTTAGGGAAAAAAAGCTCAGAAAGTCTACAGCTAATGTTAAAGAAAGTGGCCAATTAATGATCTCAGGCCAGAGTTGGCCAACTCCCAAATGGCACCCCAAAATTTTCCAGTTGAGTGAGAGCTACAAGACATTTTCTGCATGCTTGGGAAGGCTCAAGGCAGGAAGGGGGAGGTGAAAGGCAAGTGGAAAGCTGCTTCAGGGCAACCCATGGCTACCCTAGGCCCTGGAGCAGAATAACTGGGGCTAGTGCAGAGTGGACCCCTTTGAGTCAGCCATTGGAAGAGAGCAATCGCATATTTACGCATAAGCTAAAGGGCCTTGCTTGATCAAGGTCTTAGGAAGGGCTTTGCAGATTTTCAAAGAATCTACAGCTTTAAGAGAGCTCTCTAGAAGCTGCATTATTTAATATCAAATCTTGGTCCTCTCTGATAGCGCACACAGAAAAAAATGAGACAAGTGAAATCACCTGGTACTTTACAAAATCTAGTCCAGAGTGATTAGTTCGATTTCTGAATGACTCAATAACAAACTCTGAGGTCAAAGTCAGATCTGCTGCTTAATATTCTCTGTGAATAGTTTACAAGATCATACCTTCTATCTTTGTTCATTAGTGCTCATTATACAATATGGCATTGGAAACTTTTGTTTGTATCTTACATTTTTGCCTGTGACAAAACTGACGGGAAAAAAATTCTCTCTTTCCCTTTATGGAATTCAGTGTCCTTTCTATTGGGAAAATCTGTGTCTGACTTTAAGTCAACTTTGTCAATCTTTGAAGAAATATATGCAAACATATGTACATGACTGCTCCCAAAACAGAAATCGCTATTGTCACCAAAAAACTAGATAAAATTATTACTTCCTGATGAGAAATGTTCTCTTAAGTTTGTATTCATTATGCTAACTAGTCGTTGCAAGAGACACATTAACTTGTTAATACCTTGGAAGTTTAGGGGAATATTTACAATTGCAAATACTTGTTTAAAAGGTTATGACTGAAGAATGCAGAGAAATGCAGCACAACTCTTATAAGAACTTTAATTGGCTATCAAAAACCATCCACGATTTATTCAATGTCTCCTTCCTGGAGAATATATTGTTAGTTCAGCTGCAACTTTTTAACTTCATCATATTTTATATACTTTGGCCATCACATATTGCCACAAAGTATACTATACAGTGTGATTTAAAATGTGTTCTGATTAAGTACATAGAAATGGTCCTATTCACCATGCAAGGAATGAGGGGGGCATCATAAGTACCCATTTTTTAAGTGTAGATATTTTTAGCGATCATTTGTTAGATAAGCCTTTTAATCTTAGGCTTTGATTGTGCTATACCTTTATTTATATTCTAAGGTATTGTTTCAGTTGCAGATCTGAAGAGCAGACAATGTCTTTCGTCTCCTCCCACTCCCATCACACAACAATTGGGAAGGAAAATGTAGGGGATGTGTCTCCACAGAAAGTGAAAATGAGAAAAAAAATGGCCAAAAGAACATCAAAAGAGATTGATCAGCTGAAAGATGGAGTGAAAGACCTAGAGAGTACAATAGAGGGAGTATGCTGTTATTTTTATTATGCTACAATGGTACTTATCCAGGACCTAAATTTTTGTTGCATCTTAAAAAGAATACAAGTAATTTAGTAAATGTGGAGAGAAGGGCCATAAAGACGATTGGAGGCTTCTCTTCAAGGAAGAGTTATAAGGTCTTGCTCTCTTCAGCTCAGAAAAGAAATGGCAGAGCTGGAATCTGACAGACCCCTGTGAAATGCTGAAGCTGGCAGAGAAGATGAAGAAATGATTAATTGCAAGGTACTCATGCAAGTACTAGTGACAATGTGAGGCAACAGTTACAAAAGCAATGGAAGGAGATACGAGATTCTTGGCTGCTGGGCCTCATAGAGACCAAAAATACTAATGAATTCTGCAAGGCATGAGACAAATTCATTAAGGATAGGTCAACCAGTGACTCTTCAAAGTGATTGTCCATGTGTAACCTCTACCTCAGGAAATACAAAGCTATTGCTTCTCAAAAACTGGCTGAGTGTAATGGGGATGAATCACTCTGTGATATGTGCCCAAGTTCTTCTACACTTTCCCTAAACATCTGTTCCTGGCCCATATAACAAATAGGACACTTCCTAGTCACATACACAGAAGACTGGACTCACCAGATGAATTAAGAAGTCAGAGCCCCATATCCTATATTGACCAGTTTCTATTAGTGATGTTACCACGGAAAGTCCTTCCCCTTCACTAGGAGCCTGCACCACTGAAACCTTGAAGACAGACTTATATGATGAGGGTCGCCTTCTAGCAGTGAAGTTAGAGATGAGATTAACATTAAGAACAGTGAAACAAGCAGGCATTTGGCCCTAATGAGACAGGCAGAAGTATACTCACACACAAAATACAATTACTAGTGTTTTTAGCAAATGTGGCAAAGGTTATCTCAGTGTCTTTATCAACTTTTTAAAATACAGATAAACTAACCCCTCCTTTGCCGGGAAACTCCAATATCTAAACCAGCAATCAAGGCTTTTACTTACAAGAGAAGAAAAATGACTCCTTGGGAAAATCTTCAAAATAATTTTTTAAATGAACCCTAAGCTTTATCTTGTATGTCAGTCATGCTAATGCAGATGTTTCCAATTTGAAGATGAAGAGTGAGTTTTGTCTGAAAGCTATGTCTATGAAGAGCCAGCTCTTCCCTTTTTTTTTATAACAAAGGAGTTGGCCTCCAGTTTGCAGAGAGAAATCAGAGTCCAGGAGGGTTAAGGAAAAGAAGTGATCAGTGCTTAGGTTCTGATAATGGGGAAGGAATTTGATACAGCTGGGAAACTTGGGAAAGACATTACAATGAGGACAAAAGAAGGATGCAAAAATGTGATCTTCATTGTTACAAGCCTGTTAAATGTGGAGAGGAGTTAAATTAGACATTGTGATATTGCAAAGGTGGAGTTCAAAATCCTGAAATCATGAACAAGGGCTAGAGTTAATCAGCTCTATGAATGAGGATCCTGGTGTTCCTCACCTAGGAACAAATTTGGGTCCCCTTGCAGATCAAGTTAACCACAAAGCTTTCTCTATTGACTTCAGCAATCTCGGTCTCACATAAGAATCTGGGAAAGGAAAAGACTCCTGAAGTTATGGTGTATAAGCCACCACTAATGCTCTCTGCTGTCAGTAGTATGGGGCATTGCTGAAGGGGACAAGCCAAGAATTCTGCACATTTGCATATGTCCTGTGAGATCCTGGGGACTCATACAAGGTAGAGCTTTCTCTGTGGACTTAAAACAGAAACATAGTCAGTCCAGGACCAGAGAGTGCATTCCTAAGCAAGAACTGCCCCTCCAGCTATCCAAAGGCCGTGCTGTGGGGCCACACAGGACCATTGTTAGTGTCCTGTGTCTGCTGCCTGCAGTGATCAAGAATATGGTTGCCTATTTGAAGAGGAGATAATGAACTGCATTTTACATATAAAATAGTTATTATCACAGAAAGAAAGCAAAGAAAGTGAGTTTTTCCTCTTCAGCTGAATATTCCACTCATTTCTTTTCTGCTCTAGGGCTTCCAGCTTTCTAACCTGATGAGTTATGGACAGTCATTCTTTCCAGCGTTAGCTGAATTCTTTTCTAATTATACATGTTCTGAATAGCACGAGGCAGACCTGCTGGTAGAACATTTGGTGCAGAGAGCATAATAAATTCCACAGAGAGCTTGACATGCCTTGCCATAGATGCAATACTCATTTTCATCGCCACAGAAGAGATGAGATGCTGAGCCAGAGTTTAAAAAAAAGTTGTGCTCCTTTACTAGGATGTGTGGGTGGGATTAACATTGGCTGTTCAGTTAAAAGGCTGCCTGGTAGAGACAACTTCAGTAGAACTAATATCTAGACACTTGTAAATCATATTTTACAAACATAAAATGATGGAAGATGCAATTAAAACCAGATCTCTAAGATACAGAACTCTCACAATTTTAGCACTCTCTTTATTTTGGGATAAAACTGAAAATACAAGAAAGCATAAAGTATGTTAAGACGTTTTTATCACATGATCTTTTACTCAAAGATCTTCTCTCTGGAAATTAGGCTGTAAAATGCCTACAGTAAAAAGCAACTCTGAAAAAAGCGTGGGTTTATTGTCAGGCAATGATTTACAGAATGAATATATTCAGATTTCAAGTAAAACAATTTCATTTTTTTCAACCACCAGGCCTGCAAATCCACCTTGGGACCTCCAAGCAGATTCTTTTCTTGTTTCTCATGGATAGTAATAAAGTTTCTAGAGACCATCTGTGGAAAAGGCCCGACATGTCTACAGACTTTGCAAGCTGAGTATTCAGATTTTGGAAAAAGGTGGAGAACATATACACAAAAGTGGAAATTCCCCTTCTTTTTATAGATTATCCATACCCCAACTAATAAGATGCTAAGACAATATTTGTGGGACAAATATCAAACCAGCAGCAAAAGAAGGGAAAGGGAGGTGTAGTCTGGTCTCGTGCTCAATGCATCAGGACATGTTACCCAGTAAATGTACAGTGGGATGTTTGTTTTAAGGAAGGAAGACTGTGAGATTCAAGGAGAGGGAAGAATTTCAGCTCTTCCTCTCTGTTGATTGCTGGGGTTTCCATGTATCACGACCTGCTGCTGGGGGTTGGGATACTGGAAGATGTATTCCCCGTGCACAACTCCTACCTGCTCCAAACGGAAGGATGCTGTGGAGAGAAGCTGTTTGAAGACAGCCTTCCTTGTCCTTTCCTGGAATGAATAAAGTCTTCTGTGAGCTTCTTGGACAGACAAGTCCTTGCTACAGTGGCACAACTGGCAGGCAGTGTGCATTGTGAGTGCAGAATCAAAGGCTGATCAGTGCTCAACAGCCAGGCTTGGGCTCTGACACATCTTGGAAAGGTGAGGAAAGGACTCCTGATACCTTATGTGTGAGTCACAGTAACCACCAGCTACTGAACTCTAACAGCAGACTCTCCTAGAGACCCCATCTAATCCCCTGTACCGCTGTACCATCTGCCCCCGTGGCTGTGGACACCTTGCTGGTGACCAGATGTGTCCAGATGTGCCTGCTTTTCCTGCTCTGCAGTGTGGTGTTCCTGCCCTGCCGCTTCTTCCCAGAAAGCCAAGACAATGTTCCTGGCCTGCCTGCTCCCGCCTGCCCGTTGCTCCCTTTTCAGGCAGCATGGGGCTGACGGAGCTGGTAGCCTGAAGGAGAAATGAGGAGCACCCCTTGTATTGGCTGGGTCCTTCTTCCTCTGCCCAAGTGGGTAGACGTGTATTAATCAGCGTATAACTAGATAAAAACTCAGGAGCGAAAAGGTAATTTACTTTTGTGAACCACGGCGTGTATGGCTGTATAATTCACACGGCTCTACTTTCTATTTTATGCATGTCTGCATTTTTAGCATGGACCTGTGGCCAGGGATGCTCAGTGCTGGGAAACAGTTTCCTTTCAAGGCTGCTGTCAGCAAGGAGGTAGCAGCCACATTTCATCCTCTCACGGAGATGTTACTTTTGTTCCCTCTTGCTTTGTTGTTTCCCTTTATATATCATACGAGCCATTCAGAGTCAGCGTAAATGTTTGTTCAGAATAGGGGATGGAAAAATGTAAGAATAATTCTGGTAATGGATGTAGAATATAAACAAAGAGCTTAGAGAAAGTGGAGAAGCAGTGGAGAGGTTTCCTGTTTAAAGAAGGAAAATGGAAAAATTAAAATGGCTGCTTATGGAAATGTAGAATAAACCTTCCACAGTTTAATGAAAAAGGAAGAATTTGGATCTGCTCACAGGTCCACAAGATATTTTAACACAGACAGTGGCAAAAAAGATAATCTTTCTTCTATTGGGAAAATGACTTTTGTAGTACTTAAAGACACGTGATTTTCATACACATGAAATAAAGAGCTTGACAGCACAAAGGAGACATAAAGATGTGTGCAGCTTGCATTGCTTCTGACAGCACTGCAGTAGGGAAGTAAAATCACCACATTTATTTTAGTCCTTGCCATTACTGCTGGAAAGGAGCCTCTCAGATACGGGCATGAAGGAAATCAGTGACAGAATTCCCACCATGGATCCTTCCTTCTTCCTCCCTGAGATCTTAAGATCCTCCCAAGACCTAAGTCTTGCATGTCAGCAGGCTCGTGGGACCTTTGTTTTGGAGCATGGGATGTATTTCAGAGCTTCATAGTCACCCTGATATTGCTGCGTTGACCGTTTCTAATGTGCTAAAGGAAAGAACATTTCCTAGGACTATTTTATTGCTTAAGTGCATGTGTTCCACTTGTTATTTCAGATTTATTGGTGTGTACTTATTGCCGAATAATGAGCCTGAGGGTAATGGAAATCTTAATAGGCTAAAAAATTGGAGCCAGTGTCATCAAAAGCTTCCTGTTCTTTACTGGTGCAGCGTTGCCACTTTATTTGCTTACTCTGCAGGACAAATGTGTTTGTTGCAACATTTTGGCTGAAATCCTGATTCACACTTTCAAGAGGGCTGGGATTTCATCCTGTGAACTGTCTGCCTGTGGGAAAATGTGAGGGAGGCGGCTGTCACAGTCCTGCAGCATGACTGGGCTGTGCATATGCATCACCGTGAAGCTCTGAGGATGGGCTAAGTGGTCGGCGACACGCAGCAGAGCTGAGCCCGTGTTATTCTGACCAAAGCTGGCCATTTCGGTGATGCCAGCCAGGCCCAGGGCAACATGGTGTGAGTTGTGGGGAACCCCTGTGATGCAGCGGGGGCATGCAGAGGGTCAGGTCATGGCTCAGATGCTCCCCCAGATGATGCTACCCAGACTGAAATGTCAGACATAGCCTGCAGATGCTCCTGTGGTCAAGTCAAGGTGAAACTCAACAATTTTGAGGGCTGGATGGTAATTTTACCACCTGCTAGAGGCAGCTGATCAATGTTTCTAAAAGCCATGGAATACTTCAGCTTCAGTGCTGCCACTGGTGGCTGAGGGCCCTTGGTTATTTTAGCTATGGGTGTTCCGTGGAGGGCCACCACCACCTGAAGAGCTATGGAGTACACCAGCTCCCCAAGAAATGGTGATGACTTCTTGCAGCCAGCTGTGACAGGGGATACGGCCTGCACATCATCTTGTGTTTCTCTGGGCTGGGTGACACCCCTGAGATGTGGGTCTCTCTCAAGATGTTTCACCCCAAACCTGCACCTGTGGGTGCTCACTGGGGAGCCAGAGCCAAGCAGTGCTCTCACCCGGCCCCACACCTTGCAGCAGCAGATCAGCCTCCCAGAGAGAACACCGCAAACCTTTCTACCCATTCCTCCAACTGATCTGGTCATTTCCATTTGGTGGAGGAGACAGAGGGGAGGAAGTGTGTGTGCACAGTCCTAAGATGAAAATGACTTTAGCCCAACATTTTTTTAACACATCACCCGAACTGTATTTTCAAGCCTCTGCTAACAAGGTCTTCTGATGAGCGGCGGGAGTGCTTTGTAAAGGAATTTGCAGACCAGAGGTGCTCACCATCAATTTCCTGCTGTCTACGATTACTATCATTGCATTTTTGAGGCACATTTAAAATAAACTATGCAATGATGTAATGCACACAAAAGGGCTGGGGTGGGAGTGCAGAGAAAGGAAAAGAAGCAGCATCTGGATTTTGACTAGTATCTTCTATAGAGCATCTTGATGTCTGTAATTAGTGTCATGTTATGAGAGCTTAAAAAAATAAAGGCGCCAGAGTTCCAAATAAAACATAAAATGGCTTTGATAGAATAAATGTTACTATCATTGTTTAAAAATGTTGTGACCTGTCTGCTATAGTTTCTGAGAAAGATATTTTCCAGTGCTGCTGGTCTCGCTCTGACTCTTTTTTAAATTCTATTATTACAGATAAGGACAGAGGAAAATCCTCAAGACAGACTTGTTTTAAATCTCTGTAGCACAATGCCAGCATTGTCTCTCCTCAAGCTGAACTTCTAAATTAAAATAGGCATGATCTTTAACAGAGCTCTGAAACACTCTGTTCTACAGACACTTTATCCCCTTTATTAGAGAACATTAATAATTCAAATGCTATGGCTTAGGTTAGGCAGACCCATTTGTCTGGTGTTGGAATAATTCAGCTGTACTCCACTGTTCAGAGCTGTTTTGATACCCAGTGGGCCAAATTCTGCAGCCTCTTTGAAAGTCATGGGAATTTTACCTGCATCCTGGCTACGTACTGGGGAGGAAGACACAAATAAGAGGTCCTGGCAACCTTTTCCTTAACCTTTAGCATGCAGAGAGAATGTACAAACACACACTCCCAGCCCAGTTTTGCAGGCTGCATAAGGCAACATTTCCACTTCAGCCAGTTGGATTTTTGCCTGAGCAAGGCCTCTAGTTTTGGGATCTAAAAAACGCTACATAAACACACTTGCAAAAACACATATGCAACCCACCTTAGCAGTAAGATTTTGCCCAAGCTTTTATTTTACCAAGTGTGAAGCAGGATTTCTTCACTGCAGTGTGCATGTATGCCTCTGAATGCATCACATTTTCAAATCACAGGGATTTACTGTGACTTTTCTCCAGACTTTAGGAGCTGAGCCACTTTCTACCTACAGATTAGATGTAGAACTCATTAGCAACAGTGATATCCAGGCCTACACGTCTATGAAGTCTTTGGTTTAAACTCAAATATATCAGCATGTAGTGGCAGATTAGTATGTAAACATAGTTTTTTTTCCAGGTGGTATATTTCTTTGACGTGAGACCAGCTCTACATCCAAATACTGCTGGGCTTGAAGTACTTAGGATATGGAGCTGACCTCCATGGTCTGACCCTAACACTAATAAAACACAAGCAGTATTCTGAAGAGGTATTGTTTATCTCTTTCAGAAGAAGCAACATGGATGTTGGAGTAGGAAGAAATGGTTTCTGATCCAATTCTACACCTTGTCTGGGGTGAAAGGGCCAATAAAGCTCTATTAGTCTTGGTTGGCTGCTACATGAGATGATGTAAACACTACTTCCACATAATGTTGAACCTTACTTTCTATTGATACACGGGTGACACTGAGACATTAACCTTGCTTCAGATTGCCATTCCTAGAGAAGTAGAATCATTATAAATAAGGGATATTAGCTATTAGCTATCTAGACATAGGTAGATTAGAAACAAAGTATATATTGTATGATTTTATGTTTTAATTTAAAATCATGATTACATAGATTTATTAAAAAAAGTTGGATGCTTAACTTTCACCAATGCTAGTTTCAGAGTAGATCATTTATCTATTAAGTGCAAGAAAGCAATCAGACAGACTTCCTCATATCTGTTGGGCTTCTACATTATGAAACACTATAAGCAATGTACAATTAAATTTGAAAGTGAGGAGGAGTGCAAAAGTAGACACATATTTTTTACTACACTCACTGAAGACAGTCTGCCAAATGCAACTTACAGAGAAATTTTCTCTATAATTGTATGGTAGAAAACCCAATTGGTGTTTAGTACCTTCTGCTGAAATATAAGAAACCAGTATTCAGCTCCCTGCTCATCCACAGATGTAGAAATGACACACAGGATGCTTAAGGGCACTTTAAGCCAGATTTTAAAGGAGATTTGGGAACTTCAAGTCACAGTTGATTTCTAATGGGCTATCAAAGGCCCAATTTGACACCTTCTTGAAAATCACACCTGATATCTTTAGGCAGTCAAACACAGACGCAAATTGTCCCCACATTTCCCTGATCTCCAAAACTGAAGACAGGGCTCTTCCCTATTTCATAGGTATTTTGCCAAGGAGAGTATATTAAAGTTGACTAACCGTTTCAGCCATGGCAATGGGAGACTTAGCCAGAGAAAATATCCAAACAAAAACCCCATAGAAATGAAAATGGTTCTAAGTTACTCCCTTTCCACATGGATTAGCTAGAGGTAGGGGCTAAGCTCATTATTAAAAGTTTAAATAGCTTTCCCTGTCTTAGACCTGGCATAGGAGGGGAGGCTCCATGTTGCATTACTGAAATGGGGGCAGGTCCAAGCATGTGCACCTGCCTTTTGGGGAGAACTGTGTTTGACTGGGTGAGGTGGTCCATGGCAGAGCTGTAGATTAAGTAGATAGAGCCTGCCAGTTATGTGTGAGTGGACTCATTGATTCTTCTGTGACTTTTTAAGCTAGTGTGTTTCCATCTGTTTCTCTGAAGAACATCAGCTCTTCTCTGTGCGTTAATACCTGTTTCTGTGCCCGGACTTCAGCTGGGTTCTTTGTCTAAGTTGCAATAAAGGCAATAACGACAGAGCACTCCTGATGGCAGGGGCCAGCAGCCCCCAAGGCAACTGGTGAGCTTTCCAGTGTCACAGGTGTGTCCCCAGTCTGGTCCTCGCCACCCTGCGGTGCAGCCGGGGAACTCCTGGAGATGGACTGTCACTTGTGGCAATAACAGAAATGTACGCTGAAGCTCTGGGTGAGGAAGAGCGTCCACTGCAGCAGCAGAATGAGGAGGAAAGGGAACAACTGAGGCACTGGCATTGAGACATGAGAAACCTGGGACCTGGTCCCAGCCTGCCTACAGCTTTCCTGGGCATGCTTAGTCTGTTCATTTCATTTCTCCATCCCTCAGTTCTCGAGGGGCTTTCTGACGAAAAAACCCATTAGTGTATGTGAGGTGCTGAAAGCACATGGTTATCACATGTAAGACCAAACATAGACACAGTAGGAAAAGGAGCCTGCTGCTTACATATGTGATGTATAAGTCGCACTAAAGAGTAAGCATATACAGTTCTACTAAATCATTGTGGCCTTCAAATCTATTTAAATGAAACCTTGCATAGTCTGTTCAGCTGTTCCTCATAAATCATAATTTTAGTGAAAAAATGAACTTCATATTTCTTCTGGGGTTTTGCTCTCCCATAGCCACATTCCTGGAACTGTTGCAGCCCAGAGGTCTAAGGGAGTCTTCCCTGAGAAAAAAATCCCATCCTTGGATCTGGGGACTGGAGTCAGACTCTGGAAAGGACTCAGAACCGGGGGAGGAGAATGCTGGGGGAAGGAGAATGCTGGGGTGAGGGAGAGAAACGGGAAGGACATGGTGTTAGAGCTCTTTCACAGAGAAACTCATGTAATCACCAGTGCTGTTTCACAAAATGCCTATAGGTAAATGGTAAATGGAATGATTTGATGGGAAGCAAGGCACTCAAAAAAACAAAAATTTGAAGCAAGCGTTTCTCCTGTTTGGAAGAACTAGGTACATTTGCCATCTTCCCCCCCACTTTAATGTTTGTTCTGCCTGAAATGCTGTGGTTGTTTTGTGATTGCTGTGTTCGCACTTGTTTTTCTTTCCCGCTACTTTACCTTGAATTTATTCTCTGACCTGGTGCAGATACACAAAGCCCTACCTGCATCCCATCTTTCTGCTCAGAGACCCACTACAGTGCCTGAACAGTCTCTGGAAGACTCATTCCTCAGGCAAGGAGAACTGTTTCATTTCCAGAGTCTTCGGATTTCTTTGTGCGTCCTTACCATGTTGCCAACACCACTGTGGCTCTCCCTCTGCTGTGTTGACTGTGATCTTTCGAAGGATGACATGAGAGCACAAATCACTTTCCCTTTGGTCAACCTGAGGTCTTCAGTTTTTGCCTCTTAACCCAGGCTGGACGTTAAGAGATGAATTGGTCATTGTCCCCTGGGGGATCAATGCACCTTGCTGTGGCAGATTACAGGACTTCTAACAAAAACTTTCCAATAAAGCAGCAATGTCTATGAAATTGCACCAGTAACATACAACTCTTGGGCTTTTTCTAGACCATGTAAAAAACCTGGTGTGCAAAACTGTTTTTATAAGAAACCCAGTCCTAGTTTCACAACCATGATGTCACTTGTCCCACTGGATTTCAGCAGGTCTGTAAGTCAGAACTAAATGTGCATGCAAAAGCTGAATTGCAAGCCTCCTTTGGGAGATGACAGCCAACCATTTGACTGGAGAAGTCCATTCTTGTTCATTAGTAGCATGACAGGAGTTCCCAGAAACCCTAACGTGGCCCCATTCTTCCAGGTGCTCCTTCCATGGCCAAGACCAGTCACTGGTCCAAAGAATTTACAACTGTGATGCTGCAGCCATTCCTCTGCTTCATGTCACATTGGTAATATCAAATGATGTTCTGTTTCTTGTCAACCTAACTCTCCTCCAGACTCACCAATGCCTTCCGACACTGGTTTCTAAAACTGTAGGTCCTCAATTCCTGCTTGTTGAAAGATGGGTCCTTGTGTGAGTGCACCAAGCAATGAGAGCTGGTCAGGTGCCCTACCTGGGGAGAGAGAATCGGAGCAACTGCCTTGCAGCAGGCAAGGAAAATCTAACCACTTACTCCTTTGAGAATCTTACAATATTACCCTTTAAGAAGACATGACTCTGAGGAGAGAAAACAGAAGTAGCATTCATCAGCTATACAAATGTTTGAAAATGAACCAGCTCTGTCCCAAACAGAGGTATCACAAACCTGACAAATGTTGCAGTTATGCCTTCTTCTGCAATTTCCACAGCTGTTAATCTGCCCTCATGAACAGCCCCTTTAGCTGCAGCCCTCCCTTGTCCTTCCCTGCAGGAATGTCTCAGTTGCCATGTCTCAGAGTTGTTTCTCTCCAGACACACCATGAGATTTAGTTTTTGCTCTGTTTCTGTTGTTCCCCATGTCCTTTGGCCCTCAAGCCTGACTCCATAACATGAAGGACTCAGTCCACAAGGCCTCCTCTCTTTGTGGCTCTCAGTAAGAAGATACCAGCTGGTCAGTCTAGTGGTCTCTCAGTCCTCTGCAGCTCTTTCCATAGACCTCCCACTAAGCAAGTTTCCTCTTTCTCTATTTATTCACCCCCAAATGCAGCCACATAATCTTAATTAGGTCCATCTGGGAAGCATATGTTCAGCTGCAGGGACTTTGGACCCACATTAAAGGGGCAAGTTCTCCATGACAGAAAGAGTTAGAGACCAGGTCCTTAATCTTTGCATGAAGACAAATGCTGAAAAGAAGAGTTGCCCTTTTTGTTGACAGTCAGGCATTCTCTGGATGAATACATCCCACTGATGTCAAACAGGATCGATACGGATGAGTTAGAGGAATTGGCAGCACTTTTTCTCTGATGTGCACAGTACCTTCAAGCTCTCTTGCTCAGTAACAATTTTTCTGACTGCTGGACTAGCAATGGCAAAACAAGAGCAAATCACACAGGAGTGTTCACCAACCTTGGAGGTTTTCTGTAAGGGCCCACCGAATTCTTCCAGTCTGGCTCAAATAATAGGTATTACTAAGAAGAAATCTACCTACAGCTCCTTAAAGTTTATATGCTCTTCATACTTCATATGTTGCTGGAAAGGATTCAGCAGGAGTGAACAAAGGTGACAACTCAGTATTGGCCAGGACAGGTGGCAATGAGGGATTTACCAGGAACACAAGGCTTTACAGCAGCATCACTGGTATTTCTTTAGCCACCATCCAAAACCACTAAACTGTGCATTTTTCTTCTTCTGAGATACTCGGACTCATGGTACAAACTGCTGTAGGGTTCAGTCCTTGGTGCACGTGGATGCAAAGCAGTAGCAAGACATACAGAGCTACCTCTCTCTCTCCCCCTCTCACTCCTGTGCTTTGTTTCTGTTCGGAGGTAACAGTGTGGAGTAGCTAAAAGAGAAGCCACCATGATCTAGACCATTAAGCCTCCTAGATAGATGGATGGGAACAGTAACTGATAGATTCTGTAGGGATGGTTGGAGTATTGCCTCTGTCCTTCAAAGATGCTGGCTAGTGGAGCCAAGCAGGCACAAAAGAGCAAGGTAGGCTGTAAAGACAGCTTCCAAAAAAACGAACAGCTATAGAAACCAAGCTGTGACTTCCTAGACTGCCCCACACTTGCAGGAGAAGCAGGAGGAAGACACTAGTAGGAAAGATCATTTAGGAAAACTCTAGAATTCATCACATCCTGGTAACTTAGGAAATAATTATTTTTGGAACTCTTGCAATATTATCATTACTTTAAAGCAGAGGCCTTGGGTATCTTTAGGAAAGCCTCCTCCAGTGGGATTCACTTGCCTTAACATCTCCAGTGCAGGTGCCCACAGAGTAGTTTCCTACATCTAGCTAGCCTTCTCATGGAGAGATACAGGTTGTACGAGGGCATGATTCATTTGGCCAACTTCATCACCTGTCTCAGGAAGATTGAAGTCACGTTCTGGAGGTGCCTTTTTCCCTTTAAGTTGATATTATGGGGTCAAGAAGACTAGTTCAGAGATAGATATTGAACACTAGCGCAAATGTACCCTACCCTGCCTTTCTAAACTAGCCTTCAATACTAGCAGGGCTGCATGGATTTCCTACACATCTTCTGGGGCAAGGTATTACCAGGAATGAGTGCCTGGCTTTTCTGACCTTCAACACATTACAAAGCCTCTCTCTTTGCCTTGGCTTCCCTTGAAAATAAGGTGGAGCAAGGAAGGTGTGAGTTTTTGTGGGACAGAGGGAATTCCTTTTTTCAAAGTCAGCATTGGATCCATGTAGATATTTTCACTAAAAACTGTGCTCTTAAAGATCTACAGGTCCCACTTGGAGAGTTTAGTGGGTGCTCCATACATTACAGCTGTAAAATTAATAGCTTGATTTTGCAGCCTTTGATGACATGAGTCGTCCTACACAGTGTGAAGGGGGGAAACCCTGGCTCTCTACCCATTTTTATCACCCAAAGGACTGGCTGTATGTATGGTTAAGAGCCACTCAGCATGAGTTAGGGCTGTGAAATCACCTCCCAGAGAATTCTGGGAGAAGCCTCTCTCCAGTCTAAAGAACTTTCCTTAGACCAGGTAGGAAAGCAGCGAGGGTAGAAACTCCTGAGCCCACCCGCAATCACATTTCCTTGTCCAAGAACATCAGATTTTTGGGATATAGGCTGAAAAATAAAAACATCCTATAAGGAGACTGTTTAATAAGTTGGGGCAGCCAAGTATGTGAAAACTCCTGTGATCTTCTCAAGCCTTGTTGGGATTGGCAGAGAGGTTTCCGAAGCACATGGAGGTGGTCAGACACTTGAAAAGGACTAAAGTGTCAAGTGCCAGGTGGGAAAAAAAAAAAAATCTATTAAATGTTATCACAGTATCTCTTCTTGGTGAGGTAAATTTCCATGCACTTGTGACTTACTGTATCGCAACTTCATGTGCTGATTCAGGCCATAAACAGCCTGTCTTTATTCAGTGTATGTACGATCTTCCCCAAACACTGTCTGCTTCAGGATTTTGTGCAATTTGACATGAACTCATTCCACACACCACAACCCATTAATATATGATCTCAGCATCATTTAAATCAGTGCATTGTGGCATCTCATTCCTGAAAATAATTGTGTAGCAGATAAGGTCTTTCCTGTGCCTGCATTGCCATGATTCTTCTACCTGTCTAGAGGCTTCCAGAAACAAATGTGTAGAAGGAAGCCTCTCTACAGCTTTTGTGGCTTTTTAAAAATAACCACAGCCTCCTTGAAACTGATGTTGCCTTAGATGAGCTGAGCTAAGCAGTGCAGCGTTCAGCACAGATGTGGTAGTACAGGATTAACCTCATCAATGAGGTAACAGATTCCTCCTCACCTAAAAGTCTCCATGCTCTGCACATCAAAGGCTCCTGTAACTCTGGGTCCGTACTGGCACCGCAGGTAGTTGTGCTCTAAAAGCCCAAGTTCCAGTACAGGTACTACAGAAAAATCTTTGTGACTTGATCTTACAGTGCTTTTTTTTCTGAATGGTCTAGCTTAGCTCAGGCAAGATTTAATTCAGGGAAGTCCTGTGGTCAGTGTACATGAGAAAAATAGCCTCTAATGACTACAGTTTATAGTTAACGGACCTATGAATGTTTGTGAGGTTGTCTAGTAAGTTGGAGTGGTTTTGGTATTAGTGTTGGTGTAGACACACAAGCTGTTCCCTCATTTTACTGCGGTCTACATTGGTATGCAGTTTTACTGGCAAGAACACGGTTCAGAATGCAATTTTTAAATTATAACTAAAGTGCTAAGAATCAATGATGATGCTTGTGGAGATACCACTAGAGTAAGTAATGAATCAAGGAATTCAAGAAGCTGTGAAAGTTACTAGCCTTAATGCACACATTAACTATATGCAGTGTTCTCTAGTTTCATAATCTTGAGATTTGTGCTAACATTTCTCATGCCTTTCTTTTGCAAAGGTGAGCCCATCTTACTGAGAAGGATTGTGAGCAATATAGTTCATCAGATTTTGAACATACACAGAAGTTGTACAAATTCAACAGTGACTTAATAGCATTCAAGTTACTTCACACATCATACCACATTATGTTTTGAGGTCTGGTTTCTCTGGTTCAGAGTTTAAGAGCACAGCATACCTCTCTCAAGATACTTGCACTGTCAGGATGATGCATAAACTGATCCTGCTCATAGAAGATAAAACTGGCTCTGTGGATCACAGTAAAATTCACAGGCTCGAATGCCATTCTGGTATTCAGAGGCACGGCTGCTGGAGATCCGACCTTACCGTGGAAACCGGTGTTTGCTATATTCAAAGGGGAAAGCCCGTGCTGTCTAAGGCTTAAGACATCTGGCTTGTTGTTGTAAACCTTAAAATTCCAGAGAGTAAAAGCCATTTTCAGGTATTCAATCACAAATCAGATTTGAGGTTATCAGTGTGTACATGTAAGGTTTAGGATTCCTTTTAATCTATGTAAACAGTGTGCTCAAGAGCTGCATGTATTTATGTAGAGATCAAAGAGGTGGCAACGTCTATGGAGAATAAGCAGCAAGAAAAATCATAGGGATGGTAAATGATCAGTTGTGAGAAGGAAAACTTGAAAAACTTGAGTCTAGATATGGCAAATAGGTTGCACTCAGACGTGGCTCTGACATGAGCACACTGGGCTGGCATGTCACCCACTGCTTGTAGCCTCTCATTACCGAGTAACACTGCTTTGGGTCCCGGGGACACAAAGCAGCTCAGCCTCCAACCTTCTCCTACCAGCAGCTCCCTGCCTTTTCACCAGCTGCTGCCTGCAGCTGGAGCGGCATCATGCAGAGCCACGATGCACTCCCCCATGCCAGGGCTGGGCTCTTTTTCACCATCAGCTTTAGCCTCCTGTCCTGGGAGCGTGACCCGCTGTACGATCTCTTCCCAGAGCTCCCACTTTTGCTGCTGTCCTATCTCGCTGTCTCACGCTTTGTACTTGACCAAATGCGTGCTGAAGCCAGTGGGGAATTTCCTCTGCTCCTTGATTCCTTTCTCTGATGGCTTTGGGCTAGTTCTGCTGTGGCCTAAGCACATCCAGCGAAGCATCCATCAGCCTCCAGATCCACAGAGATCAACAGGCTCCCCAGCTGCCCACCTGCTGGCACAATATTGGGAATCAAGGCAGCAGCCCTGTACAGTGTACGGGGCAAGGACCAGGTCCAGTGAGACCAACCCCGTCCACCTCCACTCAGGCTGTCCACTTGCTGGCTCCATGAGAAGTGTTAAGGTGAGGGAATAAACAACCTGACTGAGGAAGGAGCCTTGGTTAATGGCTGCTGCTCCCCTTAAACTGAGCCTCTCCTTGCACCCCCTAGATTCAATGGAGAAAGGCCCTGCTTGTTTTTCCATGGTCATTTGTGTCCCTTCTCCATGCTGCACTGGCTGCTAGAAGATTGTCTCCTTCATAGCAGCTCCTTTCACAGAAAGCTGAGGGTGGCAGTGTGATGAAAAGCTGCTGAAATGTACATTTTAATGAGAAAATGAAGTGTTTTCCATTGCGGTATGATTTTTTTTTTTTTCTCAAATTCAGCAGAAAAAGAGGAAACAAAAAGAGGAACATGTGTTCATTTGTTGTAACTGGAGTTTGTGAAACGAGGTCTTCCTGAGAAAGCTACCAAACATTCATTTCAAAGAATACGGACGTTTTGGCATCCAAATGTTGTAGTATGTCCAGAATATAATTAGCTCCTGAAGTGGTTTGAACTTGTAAATATGTCTTTAGATCATAAACTGGTCCAGTAGCTATGCCGAGCTTTAAAGCTGACTCTTGGAAAAACAAGGCTTGGAAGGCGAGCTCAAGCCACAATAGACATACACTAGGACCCGAGAGAATTTTTTTCGTGCATATGGTTCATCTATTTACATATTTTACTGTAATCTTTTCAAAACCCTTGTGCCTCGGGCAGTGGATGAGATTACTGTTAGAACAATATAGGTAATCATGGATGGTTTGAGCTGTTTAGCTGCCAATATATATTTCATTCACAATTTAGGCTTTAATTTTCACCAGGCAAGTGAGAAAGAATGAGAAACATTTGCATCTGCATAGTAACTGTCAGAGGACCTTAGATGCATCATTGAAATTAAATCTCACAACAGGCCTGCAAGTGAGGCTGGAGAGCATGTTTTCTGGTGGGTAAACGAAGGTAGAAAGAGGTGGAATGATTTCCTACAAATGGGCTCAATGGCAAAAATTCAAAGGAGAACCCAAAAGACACAAAGGATATTCCTGCTTCTCTCTTCTGACTTCTTAAATATACTCTCCAGGCATGGGAGAACTGATTCAGATCAAACAAGAGCTGATCCAGACCATTGCCCAAAACCTAAGTAGTTAAAGTCTGCATAGGGCTTTCAAACTATAAAGTACACTATAAGTGCTAAGTATTATTATTACTTTGAATCAAACAAAACCCAAACCTGCTCGAGAGGTTCAAAAATATTTGCTTAACTTTTATGTATTTATTTTAAATTCTGGCTTGACTCTGCGCTTCCTGTTGTCTCCCGGGACTGAAAGTGCAGATACTCCAATGCCACAAGGTGGCTGTGCTAGCAGTATTTCTGACTTGGCTGGAGACAAGGCGCTCTGGAAATCTCACAAGAAAGCCTTCTGTGTGACTCTCCACAGACAGCTTAATCCACCTGAAAAGCGGTGGGTGAGGTGTTCACTGCAGGAAAAGCCCCCGCTGAAGTCAGAGCATGCTGCTGAGGGGCAGCCAGGATGGTATTATACTTTCCCAGCAGGAGCTGAAATTTTGGAGGTAGTTCTTTCCAGAACAGGAAGATGACACTACGGTTTTCAAAAGGGCCTAGATGACTTAGGGACATGGTTACCTTTGATTGCTTCCCTGAATTGGAAGTTTTAAGACTCTCATGCAAGCTGTGATCGATGACTCCCTTCCAGCCAGCATACATCTTGGAAAAGGGGTGGGAAGAGACAACCTCTCCTGCAATTAGTCAAATCATCACAAAGTCTGTCTGTTTTCCTCATTTGATAGCAGTCTGTTCGGTTCACCTCTGAGGTTTGCATCGTCATTTGAAGTTGGATTGAGCCTATTAACCTCTTAACTACTTCTGGCCCTACCTGGCAGAACTGCACGCTACACTGATTTCGGTGGAATGCCAGTAAAATGTTGGCAATGGAACAGATGCTGTTGGGACCCAACAGAGAAGTGGTTAGCCGCATGTATGTTGTTCAGTGCAGCAGCCTGAAAGCTCATATTGTGAGAAGCACTTTTCACCATGTATAAAGTCTGACACATATTTCAAAGGAAAGCTTTTAATTACAGTTGGCAGGTCTGCCCCCGCAGCTGAAAAGTGACTTAATTTTTGACCCCAGCAGCAGAGGAGTCTGTAAATCAGGCTGCCGTTGCAGTACTAACTCAAAGAGCAGTGGCTTTATTGCCTGCACAGGACTCCTACGTGGGCTGAGTGTGACGCACCAAAATGCCTGTTGGGCTATGGACTATAAGATATGTGGCTTGAAACAAGTCACCTTGTGCCTCAGTTTCCTCATTTGCAGAATAGGAGAAACAGTACATCCATTTTTATAAAATGCTGTTGGACCTAGGGGTGAAAACCCCTCCCCTAGCTATTAATTACAGTGTATTCTGATGATGGGGGCCACAGACATGTCCTAACTGTAAAGCTAGGTCCAGATTTGTGTTTAGACTGTCTCTGAGTTCAGAAGTGTTTCAACTCTAGGTTTTAGTTCAGCCCAGTAATGTCGCAGCCAGAATTAAAACTGGGTCTGGGTTACCCAAAAGATGGGAAGTTTGGAGAAGAAGAATTCTATTCAGGATGTCATTGCTGTGGGAGAAGGGACAACTGCTTTGCAACATAGCAACCCTCCAGCCCAAGTCAGGTTTGTACCACACCTAGCCCTAATTGCCGTGTTGCTCAGAAAAGCGTGTTTTCATTCAGTGTGGCACCTCTCTGCACTTCATATTTAGGCTCTAGCAAACTCAGTAAGAACCAGAGATCTCATGAATAGCACCATGCTAATGAGAACTCAGGCCCTTTTTTTCAGACATAAAGGGAAACCCAACTTTTGGATTATTTCACTAAAGTAAACTGAAATGGAACTAGTGGAATTCCAGCTT
>NW_010972592.1:2101364-2170713 GCF_000737465.1 Haliaeetus leucocephalus
AAAAAGGAGACTAGGGATTTCCCCCCCCCCCCCCCCCCCCCCCTTCTTTTGGGGGATTTTGCTTTCTATCTCTGTCTTGTTCAGAGCACCACCTTCTTCTCTAATAAAATTAGAAGAATGAGTGCTGAAAAACGGAACTGCTGAAGTAAGAAAATGTTCAGTTAGGGGAAAAAAACTAAGAAATAACTTCTGAGAAAACTGCAGGTGCCAGCACCTTTGGAAGTAAGCTCTTTTTTAAGGTGTCCATCTCAGCAAGCCAGAAAGTTCAGAGATTTTAGACAAGCCATCCACAGACTGACAGACAGCTTGCTAAATCTCGGTTATGGTGTGCAAGAGGTCTAGGAATCCAGCCTACCCTGGAGCCTGCACCAAGGACACCCTGTCCGTACCCAAGGAGCTTTACACCTTGAGTCTGTGTTTTGTGGAAAAACAGAGGTGAGGACTGACGCTGTCTGCCTGCCACTGCAGTTGTCACACTTGAGGCAGTCCAGCTAGTCCAGCCCTTTCCTGAGGCGCAGCCTGCTGCAGGGAAGCCTCCTGGCAGTGTGGGTGCTCCTGGCCAAGGGATGTGCCGAATTTGGAGTCCCCGGGGGCTGCTGCCTGCAGAGCTGTGAGCGGTACCTCATGGCCACGAGTGCTGATTTCCAGGTCAAGAGTACTACAGTCCCGGACTGGGAAGGGCTGGGGGTAGTTTTAGTTTCTCCAGCTTTTCTTCCTTCTCTTTTCCGAACCTGTCTGTCAGTCTCTCTCCAGAGATCAGGACACCAAGGAGTATTGTCCATCCATGCTATGTCTTGACTTGTAATTCATACGTAGCAGGGGGCAAACAGGTACTGGACCCCTTCTCTTGCCCTCCCACAGACCATTTATTTTAGATGAAAGGAGGGATGTAATGTGGTAAATACAGGGGGACAGACCTGGCAAAAAAATAAGAGCCGGCTGACAGAGAAGGGGAAGAAAAATTCCTCCTAGTGGTCATCACGGTAGGCCGGCATTGTTTCGTTATTGTCTCAGGAAGGAAGTAGCAATGCAAAGAGCAAGACAAACTGTCCAGCTGTAACACCTGGACACCACACTCATTTTCACCAGTGATTAGATGAGAAAGTGAGCTTTCAAGCTACTGCCAAGTATCTTTCAAACCACTGTTCCTCCAAGACAAAAAGACCAGCTTTGCAAAAAGCCTGCTGAATGATTTTGCGCTCTGACAGTGGTGTATGTGTCCTTCTGTGTGCTGCACTATGTATATACACATATTCCTCAGACACAGGTTTCCATAAATAACCCCCTGTCAGCGTTCCACTTAAAATGATGAGTTTGCACAATGAGCACCTTAGCTCACAACTGTGCAGAGCAGGGTGGCTAGCTTACACATGCTCGCTGCAGCTAGGCACTCAGAGCAAGATGGATTACAGCACGTATTTACTCTGAGGCTGGTTTGTTTCTTCTCTTTTGGCTTTTCCCAGAACCACCATGACAGTAGGCACCATCTGGTCCTGATGGACTTTAAAAGGTGCCAGGAAGGAGCTGGGGAGACAGTGTGATTTGGCTGCTAATGGCAAAGAAGTGCCTAAACCCACAGATAGTTTTAAAATCGGTAGCCTGTGCAGATCTTTGGGTACTAATATAAAATTTTTTCATGCATGTGCAAAAAAAGTTTATTTCATGCTGAGGTGCCAGCAGATGATGCTTAAGGTGCTGCAGCATCACTGTCTCTGTAGGAGCAGTGGGTTTCTGTGCCAGATGGGGATCCCAGCTCCCTTGCCCAGGGCAGAGGGGCTCTGAGCTGCCAACAGGCATCACTGGGAGCCCTTTGGGGCAGAAACTTTGCTTTTCTTCCCTCTGCGTGTGGTGCTTCTCAATGACTAGGCCCAGTTAAATAGCCTCTCAGCAGAAACTAGAGGTCATTCCTACTTACTGCTTCCATGAATACTATCTGCAGGACCTGGAGGACATCATTGTCATAAATATTTGTGATAGATGCTACACAGTGACAGCACATTAATTTTGTTAATAAAAATCTGTGAGTCCATGTGAGAAAGAAAAAATCTTTTCAGTTTGGAGAGTCCAACTCTGCATGGTCCAGTTTTATTGCCATAATCACACTTTCACTGAATTAATTCCATGGTTTCCAAATGTGCTAATACCCAAATAAATGATCTAAACCAAATTGAACCACTTATACCTTGCTGGAGCTTTTTTGCAACATCTGACACCCCCAAAAATCCCTGTTGAAAGATTCCAGTAACAAAATTCCAGCAAAACAAGAAATAAAGGTCAGTGTGGACAGCAGCCTTTTAAATTGCTGCACTAACTATTACTGTTGTGATGAACATCCTAGATAAGGTGTGGGTACTAAAAATACACCAGAGTTCCTTGAATAGCTGTACAGCATGTAAATGATTTAGGAGAGAAGCTACATTTAATAACTTGTTTATTATAACAAATCCAGTATGACTTCATGCTAAAAAGTTGGGTGGGTGTAATTCTTCTCTAGCTGAATACTCTGAAGTTTATATGAGAAGCTGAGTTTTTTGGGTTTGAGCTTTCATCATTCCACAAGCAATTGTAGCTATGCACTGACACCACTAGGACAATAACAATGATTTAATGTGATAGTAATAGCAATATAGTCAAAGCTTCGTCAAAATTTCCATTTTAAACTTTGTTTATTTAGAAATAATATTTCAACCAGTTAAAACTGCGTCAAGCACAAACTTGGCATTTGTGGTCAGTCTGGATGCCTGGATGTAATTACCTTCTTTTATAAAAAAAAAAAAGTTACTTGATTTTGCTTGATTTTTTTCATTATTTTCAAAAGCATTTTTTTCTTTGTTGTTGTTGTTGCTGCCATTGTCCAGATGAAAGAAGTCTAATCTTAAACAACAAGGTTTTGCAACCACGCTGTCCATAAAGAAAACAAATTGCTTTTGGCATCAAAAACAGATGAGCAATTTAGGCCTGCACGAAGCTGATCCTGTGGCCTGGAGATCAATGGGAGCTTTGTTATCTGCACCACTAGATGCGAGAGCAACCCTGTGCCGGGGGAGATGTGGGAGCTGAGCTCCCAGTACGCATCCTGATCCATGTGTCACTCCCAGGGGCTGGGGCTGGGAGCACCATTCACAAAACTGCCAGCCAGAAAGGAAGAGGAACTCCCCAGCACTGGGCAATGATTTTGCCTGCACGTTGGTACCACACCCCTAAACTCAACACCCAGAAGATTCAGGTGTGGAAAGCATTCCTGCTGCTCTTCCTGGGCCTGTCAAAGAAAAGATAATCCCAAACACAGGGTGCAAGTTGGGAGGTGGCTTGGCTATAAGAGGATTAATTCTAATTCTGAATCAGAATTTGCTGAGTTTTTGGAAAAGTTCAGAATTGGCCCAACTTTTCGAGCATATATCCATGATATCTTCCAGGACAGGAAGAAGAGCAAAACCTTACATTAAAATGAAGCCAAGACTGAGAACATGTATCCATAGTCAAAAGATAAAAAGCCCAACATGGTCATATAATTGCCCTAACTCAAGCATTGTAAACCCCAGTCAAGGCTGCACTCACAGCAAATCCAAATGCATTAAGGGAAAAAAAAGAAGGGCAAAACCACCCAGGCAACACTAATCCTCTCCTGAAATCAAGTCAGACTGCTATTTCAGAGTTTATGACCTTAAATGAGAATGAATTGATTTTTAAGAGTGTCGTTGTTTTTTAAATTGCCCCTCCTTTTTCCCTTTCTGTGTGCCTGGACTTCAGGGAGGAATTAAGACTCTTTGGGTGTCTTGAAAGTATTTACTACTTCTGAAGCATAACTTTAATTTTGATTTACCAGAGTTTAAAAAGTCAGTTTGGAGATGATTGCAACAATTGTGTAAGGAAATGTACAAACTTTGAGCTCAGATGACTCATTTTTATGCTTGATTTGTGATTTAGCAGCATATTAAAGTGTTGATGCTTCTAAATACAACCGAAATATTTTCTTTTCATAAGGCTGTTTAATATATAACGAAATGCCATAGAAACAAGTGGGAAGCTTGCCTCATTGATTTTAATGGGAATTTGTTTCCCAAGAAGAATTTGCTGGTTCAGTATTTTCCTAGTTGTGCAAAAACAATTTGCATGGAAAATAGATTTGACTGACTTGGGCTTTTGATGCTGCAGAAAGAGTGAAAAACATATTTTTGGTGCAGCCCTTCTTGCGGGGCTTTGAAAAGTCAGCAGTCCTTTGCTGTGATGACTGCAGTGTTTGCAGAGTTGACAGCATTTGTAAAAGCAGGCAAGCTCCTCATATACCATCATGGGACATACAGCAGGAGTCATGTTTTCAGGAGGAACTAAGCCTGCCCTTTCTCGCACAGCTGGCTAGCCCAGGGCTGCAGGACTCTGGCTGCGAGGACTTGGGCATGGGCATGGGCAGGGAGAGTTGAAACATGTTTCCATCCACTTCAGCCCCTGCTTGTCCATGCATATCAGGCGTGCAGCCAGGTGGGTCCTGAGGCATCAGAAGGACCATTTCCCTCCCTCATTTCAGACCAGGCTGGTGCACGCCTGTTCCAACAGTGCTCTAAGACTTGGGATTGGGGATGAAATACTGACAGAAGCTGCTGAAGACTTTTCAGGGCTTCCAAGGTCAAATTTTCATAGGGAGAGAATAAAATTGTTCATCAGCATGACATTGCAAAATATTGTGTAATGGTCTTTAGAAATAATCCTCCCCTCGGCCCTGAATGATGTGGTTACTGATGTGTTTGGTGATAATCGCATCTTTCTGCGGACAGCTCTGGCAACAGCCACACTGCTGCCTCTTCTAACCAGTATGTCAGGCCCCATCCTGCTGATTTTGTGGACTTACTGCTTCCGTCATCTCCCTTTCCCCTCCTGCCTCCCCAGATAGAAACACAACCATGACTGTGTCCCGCAACTACAACACATCTACAGCTTTTCTGGTGCCAACTGGCAGCAGCTTCCTCCTCAATTTGTACTTACTCATCCTTCAGCTGAGTAAGGATCTCAGGCAAACATTGAAGCCCAGAGGAAGCAGCCTTCCTTGGACACCAGCCATCTCAGTCTCCTTGTCACCACGCTGGCATCACCCCTCGCCTCTTGCTTGAGTGGGAGCCCCAGGGTTGCTCCTGCCCATTGCAGCCCCGATCCAGACATGTGCCCATGCACACTCAGGATGTCAGCACGGTCCCCTCCATCAGCTTTGAGGACAAACTCACCAAGTGGAGCGATGCTCCTGCCTGCGGAGCTCCGCTTCCCATCCGCTGGTATGGCTGACAGCACCACTCCCAATTTCCAAGGGGTTGTGCTTTTAAGCAGCTCTTCCTTTCATTGTAACACCTTTTATTTCATTTAAGACTTAGGAAATGACACTGGCGTGGTAGATGGTGGGCAGAAGCAGAAAAGATGGGCAGAACTTCATAACCTTTGGACTTCTTTCAGATCTGCAAGTTGATGAAAAACCCAGGGGAGCTTTTCAGGTATTGTTTTCATACTCCGTGTAGCTGGAAAAGTGAAATTCTTCTGAATGAGCAAGACGAGGAAAATACTTAGCTCTGACGATGCTGGGAAAACTCTGGGGTTATTTTTGTCCACACATATAATTTTTGGCCAGAAAAAAAAAAAAAAAGAAGCCCTGAGTGTTCTGAGTATGTGAGTTTCTTATCTTCTATTAGAAAACATAAGCACTGGCAGGAGAAAGCAGACTTTCTTCATTAGGTGCCAGAATATTTAACATAGGTTCCTCAATATTGGAAAAAGTAGTCAGAAGAAAAACAAGAAAAGTCATTATCTGTTTTTTTCCCCTTTTAATAACCTTTTCAGTAGCACAATGCATTCAAAGCTAGGCACATTCCCCTCAGTGCAATATGGTCTCAAGACATGATTTAGATGGAAAATTTAAGTAAGATTAATGCAATTTATTATCCGCCAGGATATCCCTACAAACCACACTGCTTGGCTGAATTTTTGATTCTCAATCTAATATTTCAGATGAGATTTCCAGACGGGTGTCTTATTCCTCTATTAGTTTAGTGAGGGTGATATAGAGTTTGTAAAACAGGAGAGGTTAAGCTAGTTTTAACACTTGATTAATCATTTAAATTACTTTGTTAGTGTTTGAATCCATTGACTTTTGTTTACCAAGCAACTCCCTGAAACCCAAAGCCAACAAAAACGGCAGGCAGCTTTCCAAGTTGTTAATTTATTCAATGAGTTCTTCAAAGGAGTTCTAAAAGGGGAAAAAAGGAGCAAATTTATAGTTGCATTGAAAGGGTAGAGCAATTCTTGTTCATTGCTTGCTAAAAATGTCTAGGTTTTTATGACTCAGAAAAAAAGCCAATATTCAAATATGCTGGCCAGCTCCTGGAGACATATATTTTTTAAGCAAATCAAACAAGTACTTAATAGAGCCTGACTGCGTGTTCATGCAAATACTGATTGAAATAAAATCAACTCGTGTGACAAGCCACACTTTTCTCTGCTTTTTATGTGCAACTCTGACTTCATCTGAAGTAAGATTCTGTTCCCCTGAAGGAAAATGTGAGTACTTCCAGCGGGAGCAGGATCAGGCCCGTAGGAAGTCAAGTCAAGAGCAAAAGGACAAAGCTTTTTCAAAAGCAAGTATGAATGGGTGATTAAATAGCCCCCTTCAGTTACACAATGTACATGTGTACAGTTTGCAATTGTCCACTGGGGAAAGGAAAAAAAAAAATCCCAAGCCCTAAATCATGAAAAAAAGGCTGGCTTTCTATTCTGCATATTACAAAGTCCGAGTTTGGTAAATTGATTACAATTTCTTTACAGAGACCTATCAGGAATAAACCACTAAGTCTTAGACATAAATTTGAATTCCAGAGTCTCCAGCTAACCCAGCTCATAAATGAATTCCTAAATGCTGACTGTGCCAGAAGACCCAGCACTGCAAAACCACTTGGCAGAAGCCATTAGTTTCAATGAGATGAACTGCTCTATTTAGCTCTCATTCAAAACTTTACAGAAATGCCAGATTTCCATAAACACAGGTTTCCTTGAATTTCCAGGGCTTTGATTAACTGGTAGATGAGGGTGTCTTACAAATATAGATTTGTATGCAGAGTTCAGCTCAGAAAGCATGAGAGACTGGAAACGGACTATAGGCTTTTCTTTCTTTCTTACTTTTTCTCTTCCTGACCTAACAGAAAGCAGGAAAGCCCCTTTAGAATATTTTGGAGCTGAGGCTTTAATAATTAATAATTATTCTGTGGTTTAACGCTGTTGTAGATCATTTTCCTGTCATTTATATCACTGTGTGTTAAGCTTTTTATGACAGATTCATATCCTTCAGCTTTTATAGTATGGTTTTAAAGTCTTGAAGCAATGAAAGACTAAAAGAGAAAGACACCCCCCTCCCTTTTTTTTCTTAAAAAAAAAAAAAAAATCAATTTGTGGAATCTGTCAAAGGCAAAGGCTACCTCTTTTGTCAAGGGATAAAATTTTAATTTTGCTATTTCTTCTTCTACTTACCTGCACTTTTCGTGACCTACCCATCAGTCAATCATGTTGAGACCAGCAATGCTTTTTGATACATTTGAATTTATGGTCATGCTGGTTAGGTGAGGAGCAGTTTTGGGGGTTTTTTTGTGCATTCTAGGTTTTGGGCCAGGTTATGGACCAATGCCTTTTATGGCCTGGATGTAGCAGCACTACAGATGAGAAGATCAAGTCTCTCTCTCTCTCTCTACCTCCCCCTCTCTCATTTTTTCCTTCCACCAGCAAATGTTCCTAAAAAACACATAACTTCTATACTACTATGGTGATCATCATAAATCTATGAATAAATGGCATTGCTAGCGAGAGTGCAAGAACTGCACAGATAATAACATGCAACTATGGTTTATTAACCTTAAACCCTCTTAAATCAGTCCTAGAACCATAGCAGCCAAGAAAACTATTGTGGTCAAACGCCATGAACTCTAGCTTGCTTTTAACACTAGGAATATTTCCCCTCTTCTCCAGCTTTTCTACAATATCTCTGTTCCCAACCAGAGTTTTTATAATAAAAATTATAGTTTATGTACATGTTTTTTGGTTAGGCTCTGAGAGTCTGATTCAGCATTTTTTTTTTTTTTCACTTTTTTAAAAAAAATGTTGGCTGTGTGGGTGCTGAGCCACGGAGCCTGTGTGTGGCCCCGCGGCTTGGCGCCCGCACAGTGGAGTCCTGCTACAGCTGGCAAAAACTGCTGGGATTTCATAGCTGTAAAGCACTACGTTAGGCCTTTGGCATTACCCCACCCTTCCTGAGCACTGCCTTTGAATAAGCCCGTATCCATTGGCCATCTATGGATTACGGGCTTTCCAGTGTATTCTGTTCGGCCAACGAATGAAAAAGGTTACTGAAGCCTGTACGTGCAGAAATAAACGTGGTCTTGCTTTTCATTGAGAATTCCCCTTGTCTACCATTGGCTTTTCCTATGGGACTTGGTAACAAGAAGCTGAGTTTGGGTATAAGTGATTGACGGGCATTGTTGTGTTGATGGAGGTGAATTCAGCCAGTGAGGAGACTACTGCCACTGGAAAATGTAACCAAAGCAAGCACAGTGAAATCAATGCAAATCAGAAGGGAAAACTAAAGAGCGTTAAATTAACCAAACTATGAAGAAAATGTTAAGATGTTGAAGACCTAAAAGGAACTGAGTCCAGCCCTCAAACTTAGGTAACAACGAATGATACTGCTGAAAATGAGAGCTGTAATGTGAGGATTTCAGGAACTCCAGAAATGAGCGGAGAACTTTGATCTCAAATATGATGGAAATGTAATGTTTATAGAGCACTTAGAGACATGACACATATTGGCGTACAAAATCCATGTCTCGAATATTCAGACTTCAGGTCGGGATAAACATCATATTGAGTATAAACTTTAATTTGACTATTTAAACTATACAGTCCTATTTACCAAAGAATAACTGGTGAAATAGGAAAAAAACCCAAAACCCCAAATCCCAAACATAATTTACTGCTGTTGTACTATTTCTCCTTACAGAAAATGTAACAGGAAGAAACCACTGAAACATAGTTTAGGTCTGAAGAACCATGTTTCTTGAGTATCTGTAAATCTATGAACATCCTGCTGCTTTGACTGGTTTCTGTGAGCCCTAAAGCCCCAGCTTTGGTGAAAGGCCACACACAGATCACAGACCGTGTGGGAGAAACCTTGATCTCTCACTTGGCACGGCACAGAGGCTGTCTATGCATTTGGGAGTCAGTGTCTGAAACTCAGCAGCAAACCTTGTCTTTCGTAAGAGAAATGGGCCATCTTTTCTTCTTCTAAAACACAATCAAAGCAAGTGTCCTGCTCTTATAGTCAATGGGCCAGTGTGCAGAGCACTCAAACAAACTAGGGGACCTCCAACTGAGTGCTTTCCTCACCTGGGTAAGACACAAACCTGTGCCTCCAACAGACCCCGAGAGCAACCTCAGCAAAGATGCTGAGGTTTGTTTTAACAGTGAGAGCGTGGGAGTTCAAGAGTTAGGCTGATCTAGGGGCCAAAGAGCCAGGGCATGTGAGGGGAAAGTCTAATCCCCACTCTGAGAGCTGGCTACGTGTTTTCCAGTTTCACTTATACTGCGCTGCTACAAGCATGCTTATGAGCATTATCAAGTTGGCCAGATTACCCTCTGCATTGTGGAAGCAATGAGTCTTGAGATGGTCTTTGGAGGAGTTTGAGAAACGGAAGGAGTAACTCGTGTTCTCTACTAAGCAGAAACATGTGTGATACCTTCATCACACTATATAGAGTATCATCTATACCACCCACAGGTAGCATAGATACTGCAAGCACAGAGTAGCTTTAATTTGCTTGACAGGGATTTTGTGTCTCTCCAGGGTTAGGATGATTATGGGAGGCTTGCACGGAGTGGAGGGAGTGGAGAATAAGAGAAAGGCAGAATCGGCCATGTATAATTTATTCTTATTGTGCAAGTGCACCAAACCTGGTTGTGTCGCCTATGTTATGGGCAGGTGTACAAGCACAGAGGCACACACACATACACACACACAGAGATGCACACCTATCAGTGGGGTATTTGTCTGAGATGGAGCCTTGGGATCCAGCTCACTGTTTAAGAGAGGGGCAGGGAGGTTTTCACACGTGGAGCACACTAAACAAAAAGTCCTTCAGTAAAATTCACACATAAATTGATGCATTTAGAAAAGGTTCCTAATGAAAAAAAGAAGAAAAAAAAAAAGAGAAAACCATCATTATCAATTTTTCTTGCCCATTTGAGTATGTGAGGAACTCTGCCAAGAATTTTTATTTCAGATAATGGATTCCAAGCCTCTATTATCAGTGTGGAGGAATTAATACCCTCTGTTCATATTTTTGCCAAGACCAAATGTGGAAAATGTTCAAACCACACCTGTTTCGGTTCTACAACACATATACTTCTGCTTGCCAGCTCTCTAGCTGATAAAATTAGTTAGGGGATTTCTGATCCTTTTTTTTTTTTTTTCTATTTTGTTTTCTTTTCAAGGCAGTTACAGGACAGCAGTAGCAAGGGTATGTGGTTAGCTCATAGGGATGTGAGAGGGAAAGCAGAAACACTTTAAATCTCCAGCAGCAGTTACACAGAAGAAAATCTGGCTCTAATATTGAGTGCTAGCTAGTGTGAGGGTGCCATGGCTGTGCCGCGGCATCAGCGAGGGGATGTGAGGTTATGCTGCTGAACCAAGTGGGTTTGCTCAATTCTTCTTTGAGGTATTGTCTGATGGGGCTCAGCACAGCACCTGAGACTGTCCATGTTATAAACTAGGAGAGAGAAGGAGTTTTTTTGAAAGAAAGGGTCTTAATCAGTTTAATGCTCAGTGGAAGAGACTGCGAGGTTGATGACAAATAGTGGTATGTCATTCAGATGCTTAAGGGAAACTGATGCTTTTGGATATGTAACAGCAGTATTCATTTCAGTGTCCTCCTTCCTTCTCAGGAATGCAAACCTGAATTTAAAAATTACCCTGTTCTTATACCCCAGGCCCTTGAATCAGTCAAGTGGAGAATCACCCCATTAGCACCTTGGATGGCTGCTCAATACTTGGCCAATTAGCCAGCTAGTGACCTTTCATGCTCCTAGTGATCGAGTAAAATCTCCTTGGTCACTGGATTTGAACAAACTCTGTGTTGCATTACATAACAACCAGGACTTGTTTTGTCCTCCCCCTTAACATTTATATAAAAAGTGCCCTCCGTCTAAAATTTAAGCTGCAAAGCAAGATTTTTATACAGCTACTTTTTCAGTTATGTGTAATTATCTTCACCTTCTTCCCACAGATTTTCTGCTTTTAGCTTGAAATAACAAAATCTGGTTAAAGATGCACTGAAATGTACATCAAGGAGGTATATTAACTAATGAATTAAATTTCATCTGTATTACACTAACATCATAGATTACAAAGCCAGTATTTCTGCTCCAGAAATGATGAATAAAAATAGTTGTGGAAAAATAAATAACTTTCTTGGGAAAAATTGTTTTTATTTTTGAAATTGCTGTCTGTTTTGCTACTCTACTGGTGGAAATACCCAGCTTTCACTTTAGTTTATACTCATATCATTCTCACTAGGTTTCACAAAGGTGATGGGGTTTACCTTCTCCTATAGGAGGGACCTTTTACAATCTTAAAATAAAACACAAGGTGCCTTTTGCTATTCTCCCTGAAAAAACTTTTCATTTTGTTTGCATTGTAATTAATGATAAAAATCATGAAAGAAGCTCATAATTCACAGGTTATACAAAACTGTAAACAGAGATCTGCTTCAAGGTGTTTTGTGAAAAAAAGTATATTAAACTGAGAAACACTGGTGGAAAACTAGGGAGCATCAGTACGATGGTATTAAAATGGCAAAGGAGACATATCTTTCCAGAATGGTTTTCAAATGCTATTGGCGTTTGAATTTGGGAAGTTCAGATTTAAGGAAGAACAGCTCTAAGTCAAACCCAAACCAATTTCCGTTCTTTAATGTTTATTCCTCAAACTAACAGGTCTTTTCCTGTTTTTATCTGAGAAACTGAATCCCAGTGTCTCGTCAATGTGTCCCCAAAATAGTTAATTTGGAAATATCCAAAGGAGAGTTTAATTGCCATTGTAGACTAACGAGTTTGAGGCTGGGTGAGTGATATTGTTTGCAGATATTTAATAGACTGTATACACATCTGGGTGGTTCTTTTTCCTGAAACACAAAGATTTCTGCAGTCAGCCATTTCTCCTGCCTAATCAAAAGAAGAGTTTAGAGCACCTAGCCTCCCTGTCCATGCTGTATGATGATGACTGCTTTTGGGGCCCTGATGCTTAGCTGGCTCTATACACCATACAGTACATCACATGCTGTATTGTATTGTGTAATTTTTGAAAGTCTGAATTTGTGTAGTAGTAGTCAAAAGCCTTAAAATGTCTGTTACATTTATGCAGCCACTTTTATCAAGCAAGTTTATAATCTCGCCAGAGGATGAAATTAGATCTGTCCAAGGAGACTGATTGTTCATAAAACAATGTTGACTAGCATTATTTCTTTTCCAGTCCTTTACTTCTTCTTTGATTATATCTTGTGTCAGTTTTATTCCTGGTTCTGCAATTGGAAACCCACAATAACAGTGCTATAATGTTTCACAAATCTGCTCATGGTCAGCTCTCCTGTTGATTCAAACTGTGAGCATTTAGCTTTTCTATCTTCCCCTTTTTTTCTTTTTTTTTTTTTTTCCTTCCCCCAAATAGGCAGAAACAATTTAAGTTATCCATGTAATTTAGGAGTCCTGTTAAAAAATGCATGTAGAACCAAAGCAGGATCCTGTGTGCTGGCATACAGAGCTGAGTTATGGCAGCTTAACAATTTACCACCCACTCCTTGACAAGCTGTCTATGCTTGACGTCTGTGCATTGTGACTGTGATGGGGCTATCCTGAGGTTAGAGTTACACCACATGAGCTCTCAGCTCAAGCATTGAAAGGTAGTTATAGTGCTTTGGCTGAGGAGTGGCAACTTCTTATGGTGTTACCATGACATTGTATTGCATCCCCAACAAGGAGTCACTTATAAAAATGGGGCACAGGCTCCTAAGTCCCTTAGGTCTGTTAAAATTGTATCCACTGTCTCTTTCAACAATCCAGACACACACACGCATGCACATGCATACATCCTCGTTTCCATTGACGATCAGTCAGGCTGTACAGCACGAAGCTCTGTTAGCCTCCTGTACTCAACAGCTACGTCTACAGCCCAGCAAAGCATGCACTAGACTGACTGCACAAACAGATGGTTTCCAGAGCTCTTCTGCATATGCACCATGTTTACCAGAACTGTGAAAATCACAGTGGTACTTTTTTTCCTGATTTCATTCTTTCCCAGCTATTTATGCAAACAACATTTTGAAAAACATACAGAAAACTATTCTTTCCTGGCAAAAATTGGATTTTTTTTTTTTATTTTTTTTTATTTGCTATTGGTTCAGGAATGCTTTTGCACTTAACACCTCCATGAACTTTTTTTGTGACAGAGTATCTCATCTGGAAGGTCCATTCAGAGGTGGCTGGCTGGCGTGCCAAATGCAGGCTCCAAACGCTATCTTCCCCAGGTTCTAAATTACCTTTCCTGGTAGGCTGAGCTAAATCTGGGGAGGTGTTTGGATTAAGCTTGAACGGTACAGTCAGATCCCAGCCATTCCCTCTTCCGGACACCCAATAGCCCTGTGAATATTCCAAACTGATAATGTCAGTCTTGAAAGGGAGTTGGTCTGAGAAACCACTTTTCACTGTATTTTTCCTGACCATAGATCAAACGTGGATGTTCTAGGGGAAGAATAAAGAGCAGAGATCCATGTGGAAAGTCAGGGTTGTGGATGCGCTCACCCCACAGCTGCCAGTGGTATGCTTGTCTGCTAGGATAGGATAACACATCAGCGTTCACTTGAGCGCAGTCTTTCTTTGCTCTGGCACTTCATACACAACTTGTTATGACTTCCAAGGGGCACCTCATGGCCCAAGATGCAGCACACAGGGGTCCAGCAATACACCAGCAGATCTTGTTCCTTGGAAAGGATGGGCTGGCAGCGGTTGTGGGCAGGGGGAGACAGGGAAGGGAAGAGTTAGCCTGCTCTAGCAATGGTAGGAGGGTTGGATAATGCTTTAGCTTTTCTCTAATTGATTAGAGGAGTAAAGGTGGCTGATTTCAGAGACAATGCTATTTGGCCTTCCTTGTCTAAAGGGCATTCCTCCATCAAGGGGGAATTGTGTTGGACTTGACAAGACACTCCACAATGAAAATGAAGAGTGCAGGGATCTCAAATTTTAATCGTCTCTGGTCTGTGGGTGCATTAACCTGTCTGCACATAAACCATGACACAATGTATTGTGAGCATCATGCTATGCTCAAGAAAACTGCATCACGGGGATACAGAAACAGACACTGTGGGTGAGAACCAACGTTCCTTCAGCTCCTTGATAATGGCCAGTTACAGACGTCTAAGGAAGAGTGTCAGCACATGTAGCACTGTGTCTACATGGCAGTTCTCCCCCACCACCAGTGATCCCAGATCAGGCTCTCCCCGAGTCCGCTATGGTATCCTCCTGTGAGCCAGAGCCACTAAACCCTACTGGGCTCCCTCTAGCCTCACTTACTCTTAAGGTGTGGTGCAATGCTGGTTGAGGTCAGCCAGGATACCTCTAGCTTCACAAGCTCTGGCAGCGTACTGGTGAGGGGACCCAGCTACCTGCCCCCTGTACTACCCCTGCTCTCTGTTTCAGCCCACGCAATCAGCGCTGCTGTCCTTCCCCTCCCTCTGCTTCCCATTGCTGAGCACAGCATGGCACAACAACAGCCTCAGGCCAAACCTTGCGCCAGTTACCTTGCCCTTGGGCAGCGAGTCATGAAGACATCACCAGAACCCAGCATGCCTTGCTGGGAAGAGATGTGATCGTTGCCCCTGAAACAACAGCCCATCACCAGCTACCTGGCTATTTGCCCTAATTATCTTTGCAAAAAGGAGACTGTTTTGCTTTTATTCTTTGTGGTTTGTGCTCTGTTTTTGTTTCACTAGTGTTTCATGCTCTGATATAGATGTATTGCTCCGGAAAAGCTCCTGTGCATCAGGATTTCTGTTTTCATTTATGACCTTAAGGGAAAACATCTGTTGCTGTTGCTCCCTTACCATTTGTCTTCAGCTTTTCTTGTAACTGTTGTTTTACTTGTGATATCATTGTTCTTTTTGTATCCTCACTATCTTTCTGCACTGTATCTCCCTGCCTCTGTGATAGGTCACATGTTGGTGTCAGTGTTTCCAGGACAAAGTCTCATTCTTTATTTTTAGGAGGTGTTTAAGCTAATGTCTTGTCTGTTACTGCTCTTTGGGATTTTAATGTTCTATTCTCTTGTTCCAGAGTAATTTTTCCCATGTGAAATAGTCCCAGAGAGATAATCTGCCTCAAAATTTGAATCTTCTCATTTTTCTCTACAATGGACAATTGCTGGAATTTCTCCGGCTTGGTTTTTATATTTTCTTAGCTGTATTATTGGTGCCTTGGTGCTGTTTGTTGATGGCTGTTGTAGGAAAATATTGAATACAAAACAGAGGCCCAGATTCATCTGATTTACGCTGCTTCTCTAAGTGCTTTGTCACTCTTTTCCAAAGCCAGCAGAGAGAGAAAGAGGACAACTGAGATCTTAAGTGAGTGAAATTGTCCTCACTTCTCTTTTGACTAAACCACCACCAAATTACATAGTGAGACTGTAGTGCAACTGTGCTCCTAACTGAGGCAATTCAGGAAAAGGGTTAGAGTTAGATGGGTAGCAGTCAAACCACAGAGGGAAGATATAACCCTTAACAAGGGTGCCACTGAGGGGCTGATCAGCACAATATCCCAACAGAATCTCTCTTCCATGTTTTATTCCAGTAAAGGAAAAGAAGGGAAATGACAGAGACAGAGAGCATAAAATCACTGTTGTCACCAGACTGAGTCAATCCTGTGTTAGCTTTAAATGGCTCTTTTCTTGAAATTAAGTGGTGAATTCAATCCATTTCCTTGACACCTTAACTGCTACCACTGAGACCTGAACAAACCACGTACACTGAAATATTGCCTGGGCTTTCAGTGACTGATACAGACACTGATTTCTTTCCAAAGTATGTTATGAAGGGCTTAATATAATTAAGCTACAATTGCCAGCCACTCCTGTCAGTGCACGACAAAATCTGATTCCCTTGGAATAAGATTGAAGGTAATCGGAATCTTGTGGGCAAGAAGAATAATGTGGGCAAGCATGGTACTTCTCTATTCCACATAATAAAATACAGTAATTTGGTTTCAGAAATGTAATGCAACCTTTTTAGGTGCACAGGCCTTAGCTGAGTATAAACAAAAAGACATGTTGTTTGGAACAAGCAATATTGATACCACAGATGTTTGCAAGATCAAGAGTAATGAAAAGAAGGTCTTCCAAAACAGCTCATCTGCTGGTCTCTGCATATCCCACATTCTCTTCAGCTTTCTACTGATCTCTAAAATTAAAAAGGATGCTTGTCCTCTTCTGGTTACAGCATGCTTATACAAGGCTCAATTTACAAACCATGTTATACCTGTCCTACAAGGGGAATTGTCAAGTGTGGCACTGCAGTGGCCTTTCACCTCTGGATGAGTTGTAGGATAAGATTTGGATTTTGGCTTTGAAAATGAGCAAAAGCTTCACATGGGGTTTGAATTCCATCATGCTCAGCTCTCAGGGGCTCTTTTCCTGTGAGATCAAATGCCTTGAAAGGCTGGTCTTTGTGTTATTTCCATCACTAGATGCTGCCTGTGCTCTGCAGGCTCCTTCTAGTTTTGAATTCCACCCAGGAATCAAAGGAAAAGAGTAGATCCAGGTCTAGAAATGCTCATGTCCAGCCCTTTCTTCCTAAAGTAATGGGGAGAAAAGAATGACAGATGCTATTGCTGAGACCCAAGCCAGTCTCTGATCCTCGTATATAAAATGTTTCCCAGTAGTTCTAGGGATCTCCCACAGCCTTTATACATGGTGTTTTTAAAATTCAAGCATAAGTTGTGAAGGAAAATACTTTTCTGGATTTCCTAGATTCTTAGGGAATGGAAAAAACCCTAGTGTAAATCTTTGACAGCCAATCCTTTTCCCTCTTGTAGTTTTGCAAACTTCCACTGAAGTGGTGCAATAATAATAATAAAAAAAAAAATCCCAATTTTATCAAAACAAACCTATGAAACTCTTTTAAAGGATTTAAAAATCTTTAAAGGGTAGAGACACCTGCATCCACTCAAAGAGCCCCAGCTGAGTTAAAGACATAGATTCTGTGTTGTGGAAACTCAAGCCAAGTAGTGAAGAATGAAAAAAACCCTCATTTAATTTCTTGGCTTCTGCAGTCTTATCAGAATGTTCTGCCCAGCAGAACTGAGCCCTGTGAAAAATGTATATCCCCAAGTTCAAATGTGCAGTGTAAAACAATATCTAAAAGAAGTTAATTCCATTGCTTGTTTCTTAAATAGTTTTCAGTGCGAGAGATGGTTTTATAATCATGTGTCTATGATCAGAGACTTTTGGATAGACACCAAATCAAAACATCAGCAAAGAGAATGGGGTGATGTGGAAAACTGATTTATTCATTCATCGTCAATAAAGTAAGCATGCAGTAGCTGGGTTGTAAATAGCACTGTGGAGAAGATTTATAAGTCTTAACATGGGGAGACAGGTTTATCCCAGTTAAAAGCACATTTTAACTGGAAGAACTCTTCACCATGTTTATAAAATGAGGCCTTGGGTGCAAGATGAAACCTTAGGCCTGTGTGAATTTGAAATGGGCAAAATATGTCATCTGCAACCATGTTTTTCATCTCTAAAATAGAAAGCTAAAATTGATCTGAAAATGTAAAAAAAATACAGATAAAAATTCTAGGCAAAATAAAACTAGGCCTCAGCAGGAGTATGTACTGTGCTTAAAACTTCCCTTTGCTCCAGATTGCTGTGTTTATAAATCAAAATTATATGTCCAGTGGGGAAAAGGGAAGTAAAACTGTTTCCAAATGAAAAAAGGACAAGTGATTCATTTCTGTTAAAATCATAATTGAAAATACAGAACATAGAAATGCTCTTGGTTTACTCTTGTTTTTATTTGTAACATTTGCTTTGTTGCAGATAATATGATCAAGAGACTGAAAAAGAATCCATTTACCACTATAAATCTTTCAACTATTTGAAAAATAATATGCATTGCAGGCTTTCTGCACCCTATAAAGTAGAGCTTCATCTTTACCAGGGATAAATACACTTCCTTCGATTTCCTGATAGAACAGGCCATTCCAGTATTTCACTTATTAAACAAAAAATATCTTTATTGACTGTAGTGTATAAACAACTCTAAAGAAACCCTAGTGAAATCTAATGAGGTATTTCCCTTTGCAGCATGACAAGGTTCAAATATGTGCATATGTGCAGTAAGGAAAATAAAATTGACTCTGACAATCAGATACCCCAGTGAGCTTCTATCTTTGCAACAACTGTGCTTTAAATTCCAATGTGCTTTGACAATCACCATTTATTTCAATGCATCCTCCCTAGACACCAATTCTTTTGGGCCAATCCCTGTCTCATGGAAGTCAGAGGGAGTTGTGCCATAGGTATCCGTGTTGGAAAGATTTGATCCTAACTATGTTTAAAAGCAATCAGATGGATGCAAAATGAAAGGAAATGAATGCATTTACCCCTTGAAGTTCCAAGGACATGGAAAAAGCATATAAGTCTGGTATTTTTATTTTGAAACTCTCACATGCTGACAGAATGTCAATTGCCCTTTACAACTTAGCAAGATGCCTCTTCAAGACCTTCACAGGCCATTTAGGGGTGCAGACAATTGTCTGTCCTCCAGTGCAAAGAGTCAGATTCTGCTCCCGAGGTACGACATGCCCTTCTGATAGCAAAATATTGTTCCCAGGAGCTCATCTGTGCTAGAGACTCTCATAGGGTTCTGGCTGGATATAGAATGGAGATACATGGATTCAAAGACGTGCTGCAAACATAGTCCATTGCACCAAGAGGTGCATAAGACTCCTTTATGGATAGGAAAACTTAAAAGCAAGAGGAGGACAGAACTAGTGTGGCATCTCTGGGCACAAGGAAGACAATCCTAAAAGAGGAGTTCCAGGGTGCATGTGAAATGAGTTGTTTTGAAATTCAGTCACTTATATGACAGGAGTTATTGATAATTAATGCTAACAAAGAGATAAGGACAATTATATAATCAAGGTTAATTTAAAAAAAAAAAAACATTTTTAACATATGTTGAAAATAAATATAGCCTCAGATGTTAAACTCATTTAAGCATTTAAGGTAGATCTCACTGCTCTTCTGAGATGGGTTAGAAGCTGTGTACATCAGCAGGCTTGGGTCATGGCGTGAAGATAAAGACTAAGCCAACAGAATAATGCCATGTAACTAGTCACCCTATAACTGTGGGAAGCCATGTCAGTGAAGAAAAAAATATCTCCAGCATACCCTCAACTCCCAGTCACTTTGCCCTGCAGGACCAGCCCCTCACTGCCTCCATGTGACTTCCATGATGGTCACAGCTCAGCACCACAGGACAAATTTTGGACATTTCCAGTCAGTTCAGAGAATAAACAAAATACAAAGTAATTGTGAGGAAACTGTGACCTCCCTTCAGGCACTTCCACAAATTAAACAAAAAAGGAAGGAAAAAATGCTCACCGTATATTAGTCACATAATCCTAGAGAAGAGCCAATTTCAAACGAGAAACCTTGGATACCTATGAAGACATGAAAAATAGAGAAAAAAACAGTTCTTGCCTTTTAATACAGAAACAGGTCTTGAACAGCACTTGAAATGCAGTGGTTTGCTTTTGATGCCTATTTCATGGTTCTCATAAAATCTGAAGCAATGGTCAAAGTGTCTAGTATTGCTGAGGTGTTAAGACAACATCTAAAAGGAAAAGTGTGACAATAAAGGAGGAAAGTCTCCCTTTCTCAGAAATCGTGCTAGTACCCCAAGCAGCATCTTCAGTGGAGGCCTTATCTAGTTTTGTTCCTATTCCATCTGTTCCTCAAAAGGATTGGTGGCAAAGTGTGACTCCAAGGAAGGTTCGTATTGCTTCTCCAGCTGTTGGTTTTATTCTCAACATTTTAACATGGGCAAAGAGAAGACTGTGTGGCATAGTTCCAATATGCTTTGTAAATACACTTGTCAGGAGCTGTAAAGCTGAATGAGGGCTTCTGCTGTAATTTCTGCAACAGTGCTTTCTCACCCAGCAGAATACCGTGCACTGCACTGTTGGTCCCCTACACTTATCTCTGACTAGCTGTGTAATTACTACATGCCTGAGAACACTTCCCATTTCCTAGAACTGCTCTAATGAAGAGTAATTTTCTTTTTATAAACCCAAGAATATAACTGGTAAAACTTTCATCAGGTACTACCACCTACTATGGGAACAGGAGCTCACTGAATGGGAGCTCAGGACTACCTCAGTTCCTTGTTGGTGCATGCAAGTTGCTAAAAATCTTTGTGAGTGAGGTCTGGTTATTCAGACTGACTTTTACTGTGCCATTCACAGACATTAATGAGTGTGCTGTGGATCAGCATGAGCTCAGCAAGTGTGACATTAGAGAAGCTTTTCAGAGATAAACAAACAAATACAAATACTTTGGTTTTTCACATACTCAAAGCACAGATGAGGAACTGAGTGACAAAAAAATGGCGTGACTTAGCCAGAGCCATACAGGAAGACTGTCAGTACTGGAAACTGAATGCAAAATTTCCAGCTCCCAGCTAGCTCTTTAATTATTTGATCATCTTCTGCCACAATAGGAAGATTACTGAGAGAGCAGCCATTCCTCAAATAATTGCTGGGACTCTTGAAAGATGATTCCAAGTGCACATAAATACATTATGCAAGTGTCAGTTTTTAAAAGACAGGTCATAAACATTGCTTCCTAATCTGTGTTTCCTTGTCTTTGTGTTCAAGTGGCTTAGTGTTGCAAAGGTACTAATACTGCACATCTAAACCTATGGGTTGGCACCCAACCACTCTGGAACACTGCCTTTAATTTGTTTGGATTGTTCTCTGTAGACAGTAATTCCTGTCCTCAAAAAATTGTGGTTTGTTTTTTATTTATGCATAGCAACCCCCTCCTCCAAGTATCTCATTACTTCTCATCTTCTAGCTTAGTAGACAAACCACTCAAAAAGTGAGAGCTTGTGGTACTTCTCATGAGCTTGGTAGGTGAAGCAGTTAATGTAGACTCCTACCTTAGCCAGCCTTTATGTTATGTGTTACTTTGCATTTCCTTTTTGGTGTTGCCACCATTATTTTTGCTTTGCTTTACCATCATTAGTTATGGTTCTCAAAGGTGAATCCATTCCAAATGTACTCAGTGTGGCTATGTTTAACATTTGTCAGTGTCTACTTCAATAGATTTGAAGTAGATTCAAGCATCATAAAACCAGAATGGATCAGTAGACCATCTAGCCTGACTTTCTGTGCAGCCCAGACTATACAATTTCACTTACTAGGTCAGCAATACCTAAAGTTTTTAAGTTAACTAAATTTTTTTTTGGTAAACTAAACAAAGCCTGGCAGAGGTAGCCTTCTCGTCAACTATCCTACGCTATCAAGTTGTCTCTTGCTTTGCCTTTTAGTTTTATAGCTGTCTTTGCAATGAAACAGCAATTAATAAACAATGCACAAAGGCAGGAGAGTATCAGTCGAAAAAGGGTCACTAGCAGTAGGATTGTGATATATGATACTCCTGAAAAAAAGTCAAAGCGATTTGGGAAAAAAATGGTATGATGAATTACAGGAAATAGTAAATTACAGAAAAGTGTATTCTTTGCTACTTTTTCATAAATCCCTTGAAACTATTGTCATGAGATGATGATTAGAAATTTCAGTAACACAGTGGTAGAAACTGTCTGACTTGAGAGACTGTATTTTTGGTTTTGTCTGCAAAACTTCCGTCATTGTGTGAAGAGTGCAAGAAAGAGCACGTATATGAATTAACATTAACCCATGCAAATGATGAATAATTTTATACATTGTTACTTATCTTCAGATAAATTATTTGTAAATTACAAGCCAGACCAATGGAGCTGCACTCATTTAGAGATCAAATCTGGCCTCCTATTTTCATTATAAACCACAATTATAGATAGCTGGGAAAAAATATGTAAATAATTTACTCTCTTATCATTTCCCTTCAATCTACAAATGCTTCCTTGAACACAGTTTTATTATATAAGTGCTCTTAGGATCTTGGCCGTCTAAGTACAGTTACCAACCAAGATTTCTACAGTGCTGTCAATCCAATCTCTCTTAATTTACTATGCTTTTAACTACTGTTGTGCCCACTTGTAAATTAACAAAAGTTTAAAGTTCAGCATTTCCTTACATCTACTATACAGAAATTTACTTAAGTAGGTAAGTCCTTAACATGCATTGCTACTGACGTCTTACATGCAAGATTGCTGTGCTTTATCTATTTACATGGCATGAAACCCATTTGCTTCCTTCACAGAGGAGCTCCTATCAGAAAGATGCCTTCTGGGTGTGAGTAGATTCCTCATTTTCCCTCTGTTTATTTTTGCCCATCAGGATTTTATACAATGCCCACTGAGACTGACCGAAAGACAGCTATTGACTAAATGGGCTTTCTGTCATGCTCCAGGAAAATGAGGAAGGCATATTGATTTTTCGGTTTGCTGTTGAGGCACATTTTGAAATTCTGTGGTTTTGGCTGATACTATAAACTTGGCAGGGGCCTAAACCTACAAAACTAAAATTTAAAATTTGCCACTTCCCCAACTCACTGCTGTTCATTGCTCATACCAGGAGTGCTGTGGTTCTCTGACAGGGCAGCCATCAGCCACCCGAGGCAGATTTTCAGCTGCTACCATGGCTCCACTGGACCCAACCCACTGCGTGTCTGCCTTACAGCCTCTAACCCCAGTTACATTGCATTCAAGATGATGGGAGCAAGTGTGTGGTCTGTCACAGACAAAAAATAATTTTGACACATTCTCCTTTTGTAAGGGAAGAGATCTCTGGTATTTCTCACAGAAAGTTTCCAACTAGCTCCTCGCTTATCCCAAAATGCTTTTCTCCACTGGCTCTGGGTTTTAATGACTGAGCACACGATGATGTTCACATTAACATTTCCAAATCTAAGTGCCAGTGCTGGGATCCTGGAAGAGGTTAATGGGAATTATGCCCAGAACACCCCCCTCCAGTGAGACATGACCACATTACTTTCATTCCTACAGCAATCTCACCGCAACTCCAGGTGTGTCAGTCGTAGGCAACAAAACCTCAAATCCAGCACTTCACTCAGGCTTATGCTTAACATATAATTATATGAGTGTTCTGATTGCAGCCCCTGCCATAACTCAGGACTCTTATATCACCTGGCATTTTAATTGTGCTGGTGAGCTGGGTCCTAATTTCAAAGCCAGGCAACCAAAGAAATTAGAAGTATGGTTTTCACAAATGCTTCAGCTGGCTCCCTTAAAAATGAAGCTACTTGCATGCATGTCTAAATAAGGATTAAGGTAAGTTGCTATAAGCACGCAAATTTGGAGATGTTGGCCTAAATGACTTGGATAAGGAGAAGTGTTTTTTACGTGAGGTGTTAAATAAAACCCTTGAGTTTCAATAAATAAATACAGCTATTTAGGAAGTGGTGACAATGTGCAATCTGCAAAAACGGGAAGCCTAGGAGGTGCTGTGGTAATAATGCAGTTACTTGAAGCACATTTACGATACAAATATCTCTGTGGTTTTTTATTTGCTTCCACTCTTTGAGTCATTCTGAGAAACTTCACAAAGCTGTGCACATTCCAGTTATGGTTGAAGCATGATGCACTCCTCACTGCATACAAAAAGCTTTACTCCAGAGAGCTACAGCGTGGGCTGAGAAGAAGTCTTTTCCAGGCACTGGAAAATGCAGATTTGAAGCACAATGTAATGGAGCACTCTGTTTCATGTGCATAAAGGAAGAAGAAGAAGAAGAAGAAGAAGAAGAAGAAGAAGAAGAAAGGCAAATATTCTTGGCACAAAGAGACAATTAAAAAAATAGGGAAGTAGCTACTCTCAAGACTGAAGCATTTCTGTCATAACATGTGCTGCTAAATTCACCAAAATGTTGTGGCGATGGTGTGGCTTTGTCCTAGCTGGGGAGAGGCTGTTTTGATAGTAGCATTCTGAATATTTATTACAAAATCATAAACACAGCTAAATCCCTCAGAGGGTTTACCTGAACCAAAATTAGTTCATGAAACAACAGTTCAAAACAATTTTGCATGCCCTTATTTTAAAATCAAGGAATGGATCCAATTAAATTAGTTTCCAGAAGCTAGAGTACAGTAGCACTGGAGTAGGGTTCATTTTGCCTAGATGATTCAAAGACAAGAGAAAACCAGATCCAAATATCTTCAAATAAAGCAAAACGCCAAAACAACCATGGTTTAATTTATATTGCTTAAAGAAAGTTGATTACTTATTCTTTGCTCTTGATGCACTGTGAAGCAGTTATCTAGTGATCAGGATTGCTAGATTATAGATCCAGATCTGCCACTGTGATCTGCATAAAATCAGCTGCCAAATGCTTCCTAATGCCTCAGTTTACTCACTCAGGAAAAAGTAAATAGCTAGAAATTTACCCAAGAACCTTGAATGAAATATTTAGCATGAGTAGAGACACTCATGACCATTATTAAAAGACAGTGTTTTCTTTGTGTTTTACTGAGGTCCGCAGGACTCTTCAAATTTAGTCAGAGTTTGCATTAGAGGTCTGTCCATGCCTGCTCCTGTTCCTGTCAGTTATTCAGGCTTTTTCTAGCTTTCCCAAGAGAAGTTGCTAAACATTTCCAACCAAGTCTGACTCTTCCCTCACTTCTCTCTAAGTCATCCATCTTCCAGCAAACTCCATGCTGATAGATCCCTGAGGTCGTGCATAACCCCAGAAAGAGTCCGAGGCTGCTGTGTAGATAGAGGAATCTTGCCTGGGGAAGGCAGGGTGGTGTTATCACAGGATGAGGACCTCACAGGTCATTTAAAAGACCACCTTGGGGATGACTTTTAGTCTAAAAGGAAATGCACTCTCTTGTATATGCAGATTAATATCTAAGTTTGCAGAGGGAGCTCAATTCCCCAAAACCTTATTGGTAGCAGTGCTAAGTACCGCACAATATTTCAGTGAAAACCCATGAAACTTCTTCAGACACCAAACTCCAAACCTAATTTTAAGTGCTTGCTGGTCCAGGCCCAAAAGCTGAAATAAAGACCTGACCCCTATCACACACACTTGTGACCCATTCCTCTAACTGCTCGTAGAGGAAAAGGTTGGAGGTACTGAGCACGTCAACACCTACCTAGGCTTGCAGGGCAGGGTGCTTTCCCATAATCAGAGGGAAGTGTTGGAATGTATTGTTGCTATGTTTTTTAAGACCTTTTGAAACTGTGGCCCTAAGGAAATGAGGAAATACAGAGGATGAGGTTACATTGTTATTATTATTTCACATCGTTTGAACACAGGATTATATGGCTGGATTCATATTATATTAGCTTTCTAAATCTTTAAAAACACAGGGCCTACAGTGCAGGTTCGATGCTTTATTCATTAAATGAATGCATTTCTATTTAAAAAAATCCTGCCTATCTAGCAAGCATTCCTTTTTTTGCTGTCTCTCACATACTCCTTGGAATATTCTTGTCTGAAAACACGTGTGTGCAAACTTTCCATTTCATAAATAAAAGATTTGCTTTTTGGGTAATAAATCAGTGTTTCCTGCTTTCCTTAATTTTAGACTTGATGCTGACAGCCACTTTCTGACCAAGTTCCCTGACACCCTCACACAATGAGCAGCCATTGCCTTAAAAACAGGTGGGATCAGTCCCTTCAGACATGCAAGGAGCTACCCCGTTTTCCAGAGAAGCATTTTCCACACATGAATGTGTTTCCAGGTGCTTCAGGTAAAAGAGGTAAGAGAGGTAATGTTCATGTTTCCCCTGAGATGGGGAGCCTGATCTTGTACCCACATACAACAACTTATGTGATTGTAAAATCTGTTAACTTCAGTGGAATTATTCCTGATTTATGCCGATCTCGGGAAGATTAGAGAAAGGCTGGTTAGGTTTACTGCTCCCTAAATCCCAACACAAGAAAGATTATGATATTGCTACCACAAGAAAAAATCTGTTTGCCATGATGACACTGCATCATCTCAGAACTTCTGGTGGCTTTTTTTCATGCAGATGTTAAAAGTTCCTATACTGATTTCTGAAGTTATATCTTCATATATATATACACACACATATATTTTAAAAAAAAAGTTTTGTTTGTGTGTTGTATAGCGTATATAGTAGATAACAGAAGAGATGAAGAATTGTCTCACTAATACTAATTAGCCAATTTGGTAGGGTTTCTCTTCAATGGAAAACCAGATTTGGTTGACCTTCTTACAGCATTTCACCAAATGCTATTGTTCTATCTTCAGATAGCTGCAGGGATAAATGGAAATGACAACTGAAATGCATCAGGTCTTTCTTCTGATGGCAGGTCTAGCAATTGTTAGAGATGATCACTTCAGGTCTCTCTTCAGATGTACAGGCTCGTGTAGCCAGGAGCCTTGCCCCCTTGGAAATCTCTTTTTCTTCCTTTCGCCTTATTGTCTTATCCTCCTGACAGCTGTATTTGCCCTGCTTTGATTCCTTTTCTCCCCTTCTCCAGTTGCCAGAGTTCTCTTTGCATCACTAGCAAATTTAAGTTTTCTGATAGCTCACCATCCACCCCAGCAGAAACACATTTCTCCTTCAAAAATCATCCTTTTATTCTCCCATTTGCACAGATGAGTAAGAGAGAGAGTGCAAACTTATTAACTTCTAACTGCCATCACAGTATTTCCTCAACAATCCTTAGGCAACTGCTCTTCTAAAATACTGTAAATAGGAAAAGAAATCGTTAGGGTGTTTTTCTAGATTTCAAATAATTGCACAGTACTGCACATCCTGTCCAAAACATCACAATAAGACACACTCCGTATTGCTGAAACGCGAACTATGTGCACAAATCAATGCTTCTGCCTAACAGAATTTCCTCCATAATACATGGGAAATTTCGCAACATCCAGAGGAATCCCTTTTCCACTCCACTGCCTCTTGAATATCTACTGAATAAACTCCTTAACTCATAATTTTGAACTGAACAAGAGGATGGCTGAGCAGCACTGGAGTGAGATGCTCTGCCAGGCACCCTTTACTCTGTGTCACAATGGCCTCTAGTGGATTAGCAGCAACTGACAGACAGCTCTATCGTCCCCCCCGCTGCGGCTGCCAGGTCCCCTGGGGCCTTGGCACGGCTGCAGGGCCTGGTGCACCCCCATGGGCCGGGGGCCTGCTGCACCTGCTGCACCTGCAGGGCCTGGGCCTGGGCCTGGGGCCTGAGCTTGAGCATTGGACTGGGCCTGGTCCCGGGCCTAGTCGCTGTCCCAGATACTCCCGCTTGAGTTACTGTCCCTGTTGGCTACTTGTTGACCCCATTTCCCTCTCCGTTGGCTCACAGGGCACCCCAGAAACTAGCAACGTATTTCTTCTATGGTTTCCTTTTGGAAGGGAACCGTGCGGGCCTGTGCACCTGCTGTATTTCATGTCAGAGTTGCAGTGAGGGTGCAACAGAAGGAAAACTACTGTCTGTTCCTGGATGGATATAGCATTAGCCTCTTGCCTTATCAATAGAGGATAATCGGTATTTTAATAAAAAAGGAATAACTTAATTTCTAACAGGCTTATTTGCCTTTGACCTCCTACTGGTTTTAACTTCATCATCTGATGCAACTTTGTCGGTATTGCTTCTATTTGTTAAGAACAATGAGTACAAATTGAAGAGATGAGAAAAAATTCAAAGGAGAAAGTGTTTTGAATACAGAAAATGACTTTCATAATACTGCCTTTTAAAGGGCCACTGTTATGTTTGTGTAATTTATGCTTCTTGCTTTATGAAATACACTGCCTTATTGCTGAAGATTTTGTGCTGCTATTTGTCTGTTAATGGCATAGCAGTGAAAGCATTGCCAGACACAGTCGTTTTGAACTTTTACCTGTTAATCTTTCCTTCAAGAGTCAGCATGGACTCCTTGTTTAACAGTGGATCATGCATCAGGTGCATACATGAGCTAAAATGCAAGGACCGATACCTCACACAGGGTGCAATCAGCACCATCCTCACCTCCAGAGAGCTGCCATGAGGGCAACTGAGCCTGGACATAAACAAATGAGGTATTGTCCAATATGGGTCAGGGAAAATAATGGCAGCATTTCAGAAAGAAAAGTCAAGTGAGCAAACCCCTGTTCATCAGGGTCCAACCTGATCAGCTACTGCAGTAAGGAAGGAGGTTTTTCTCCCCTCAAAGTGCAGTATGACATCCCAATGGACCTCATACACTTAGCTAGGAAGAGAACAGAGAAACCCCGCTTTTGTTAAAAAATGAATGCTTTATCATTAGCTTCAGTGAGGTCTGGATTTTTCTGCTCTTTGAAGGCATGGATCAGTCATCTTCTTACAAAATAGCAATGTGACTGGGAGAGACAGAAAAAAGCTGCTGCTCATGCGCAGCACTGTCTCCTTTCTTTGCCTGGGGGTTTCTCAGCTTGTTCTTAAAGGCTTAATGTACAAGCAAAGGTGAGGCATGGTCCTCTAAAGAACTGTGTAGTGTATGGTCCTTCCTACAGTACTTAGCACAAAGATCAACACCATGGATCTCATATGGTGAAATCTACCATGAAACTGGAAGAGGGAGTAACTACCTACTTTGGGAACTCCTGGAACTTGGTGTTGTTTATACCTTTCAGGCATACTCAGGTAGAGTTCAGTCTTGCGCAAGGCCCTGTGCATTGTTCGGATTCAGGGAATCACCTACAGGAAAAGGCAAGACCTTAAGGAATAATGGTTTTCATCTTGGCATCAGGAGCATGGAAGGGCAAACAGTACAGCAGCAACTACTCCTGTTCCACAGTGGTGGTGATGAGCACAGGGTAGGCAAGATGATTCCACTGTCTCTCTTCCTCAGCAGTTTCACTAGCTTATAAAAGATGATTGTCATTCCTTTGCAACATGCTTAAAAGATGTAGGAGCGAATATAAGTGCTTGTAGGTTAAGCTAAGCACCTGACGTAAGAAACTTCTAGTTGTGGTTTAACCCCAGCCAGCAACTAAGCCCCACACAGCCACTCACTCACCTCCCTCCACAGTGAGATGGGGGAGAGAATCAGAAGGGTAAAAGTGAGAAAACTCATGGGCTGAGATGAAGGCAGTTTAATAGGTAAAGCAAAAGCTGTGCGTGCAAGCAAAAGAAAACAAGGAATTCATTCACTACTTTCCATCAGCAGGCAGGTGTTCAGCCATTTCCAGGAAAGCAGGGCTCCATCGTGTGTAATAGTTACTTGGGAAGACAAATGTCATCACTCTGAATGCCCGCCTCTTCATTCTTCTTCTGCCAGCTTTATACGCTGAGCATGTCATCGTACGGTACAGAATACTCCTTTGACCAGTTTGGGTCAGCTGTCCTGGCTGTGTCCCCTCCGAACTTCTTGTGCCCCTCCAACCTTCTTGCTGGCTGGGCATGAGAAGCTGAAAAATCCTTGACTTAGTATAAACACTACTTAGCAACAACTACAAGCATCAGTATGTTATCAGCATTCTTCTCATACTAAATCCAAAACAACACTATACCAGCTACTAGGAAGAAAAATAACTCTATCCCAGCCAAAACCAGGACACCTCTTACAACAGGTACATTGATAGTGAACATTTTCATAGACCTAGGTCCTTGGGGAACTTGCTCTAGCACATATATTCTTTAGTTCCAGACATCCTGGGAATCGCTAGGAGCACATTACAGCCGTGGTGTGAGTCAGTGCATGGACCAGCATCTGGACTCTGCAAAGAAGGCTGCCGTACAACACAACCTCAGATTCCTTGCAAATGAGAGAAGTTTAACTGCTTTTAGCAGTTACGCTCCCACGTTTGGCTGATTTGCTATTGCGACAAGTTTTGTGCCCTGCTTTACCAAGGAAATAAAAAACTAAAGCCTTAATTTTCTATCAGAGGGCCTCCACAGCAAAAAGATAGAAGAGGAGAAACAGAAAACACAAAATACAAAGGCAGGCTTGTGTCTTTGCTGAATATTTTCATTGTTTTCCCTGAGGGGCCAGTGGGTTTTTACACACAGCACTAGCACATTTCATTTTGACAACGAGTCAGACTTTCCAAGTCACTACACCTTTCACAACACACTGCAAACTGTCAGTGTGGTAACTTCCTCAAGTTTAATGAAGTTACCTTATGAAATCTCTTGACAGAGCTGGCCAAAAACAAAAACAACCAACCAAAAAAAAAATAGCATAACGCTACTCAAAAAATAAGAGGAGTCCCCAATGAAATGTGATACATGCAATCTGGAAAACCTCTGAGGGGAGAAGGAAGAGTTGTGTGCTGACAAATGGTGCAAACTGTTGGCTAAGATTAGATTTCTGCAGGCCAGATTTAGATAACTGGCCCAGTTTTCCGATGGACTGAATGCTTGCCGGCTCCCGGTATTGGCCCTACAAGCCACAAGCAGATCATTAAACTTCCAAAATCCAGGCACTAAGTTTGAGCCTAAATAAAGCTCTAGGTCCAATATCTTCTAGAAGACTCAAAGGACTACTGCCATTTGAAGTCTAAATCTTTGGAAGGTCTTTTTGCACAGCCCAGTCTAGAGAACTGTTCCTAAGCACCCATTTTTTAAAATCTAAGTCAGTCTTTTTTTTTTTCTGGTGGCCATATGATGAGCCTAGAGACGTAGCTTACCCTTCACTGTAAGAAATTCCAGGATAACAGTCACCAAAATTAAGGCATGTCTGTCAGTGACTAAAAGCAGAGACACCCACTTAGACCAGATTAAAAAAACATATATAATTTAAGGATTAGCAGGCTAGCAGAGTTGGAAGAATGTCAAGCTCTTTACTGGGCTCAGGAGGAAATCTCTTTTAATATTCTATTTCATTCAGAAGTAGTCAAGGATTAGTGGTTTCAGAGGAACAGGTCAATACTGATGCATGAAAACTCTGGGGAAGGTCAGCACTGTTTGTCCTGGGTGCTGTGGAAAGGAACAGGTATCACATCTTTATCTGCACTGTTTGAAGCCAAAAAGAGTATGTAACAGGAGAGGGTCTTTCTTGTAAGCTTTGTTTAAACTGGATCACTGTTAATGTAGAGATGCCTATGCTGAGAAAATCTTGATCCAAAAATCAATGTTTTCTGGATGTTTTCTCCATTATGCTCTATTTCAGTTCTCTTCTGTAACTTTGTGTAGAGTATTCCTACACAAGACATCATCTGGGGAAGTCCTCATTTTGATCATTGCAGGACTGATCCTGTGCCAGATCTCTGTTGCCTTCAACAACAGCAGGTCCAAGGCCCTGCTCATTGAAAGCTAGTTGAAAATTTTCAATAAAAAGGAACTTTAAAACAAACAAACTCAGTCTTAGGAACAGTACTTGAGGTCGCTAGTAAGTGAAATATATTTTTGTTTTTTGGAGTTTTTGTTTTGTTTTTGATAATTGAAACAGCAGGTTTTGGTAGGCTGTGTTTTCTGTTCTTTGATTGTGAATGATTTTACTGAAATAAAAAAAAGTGTGTATTTTTTTCAGAGGAAAAGAAATTCAATTTCCTGAACAGCTCTGTAAATGATTGCAGATCCTGATCTGGGCTAGAGAAAAGCCCTTTGGACTAGTCAGGCACAGGCAGAGAACTGAGCCATGTTCCTGATAAAGTCTGCTCAGACCTTGGCAGATGGTGTGTGTACTTGGAAATCAAGCAGGTGATACTCCCACACTCCCAAGTTCTTATGTACCAACAAGTGAAACCAAGAATACCATGTTTCCCTTAAAAATATTGTCTTTACTCTTAACTTCTCTTACTGTAATAACCACTAGGAGGAGAAAGAAGAGGTTAACAGATTAGCACATATCTAAAATGGCTTTTAAGAAGGCATCACTGGAGCCCTGATACCATGCTGCTGAAGTCAACAGGAACCTGAGTGGGCTGAAGATTGTGGCATTAAAATCGTGATCAGCAAAGTTGAGTTTCACTGTGCTCAGGAGGCAGAGACTTTATTAAATCTGGGGGAAAGGGAAGGGGAAGAACACAGAAGTTCTTTAAGTTTCCGGGTAAGGTACAAGCATCACTTTTCAACTCTGTATTTCTTGAATCTACGCATTTATTTCATATAAAAGAAAAACTTTGTGTGAAAAATAGGGTGAGTCATCTTTCATATCTGCTAACATCTGTTGGCAGATCTGGCCTTCAGCAGCTGCTGATTGAGGAGTTTTAAGTCCATTTCCAATTTCTAGGCACACATCTTCCTTTTGATCGTTTTCTACAGCTTGCTGACAACAACAGCCTAGGCACTGAAAACTCCTAGAGGTTCGGGTGAATTCCCTTGGCAAGCAGTTAGCAAGCTGGCTTCAGTGATGTTTCTGTGAGCTACTCTGATTTTCTGTGAGTAAAAGGAGTCACAATTTTGCTATTTAAGCAGCAATGAAAAGGTTGCCTGTGTACCAGCTGGTTAATATTTGAACAATTAGACTGTGTATTTATCTCCTTTACTAAACTTGATCAGACTGAATATGACGCTAAATAAACCCTGAAGAAATATTGCCTCATTTGCTAAGAGCTTGTTTTAAGCATAGAAACAGCTTTGTGAAGTGCTTTTTATCCATAGGGCTAAAATCCCATGCTAGCAATATTTAAAAGAACTTTACATTCCCTTTTTTTTTAATCAGTATCCTCTATTTATCATGTTTACTCACAAGGGAAGGACCTCATTTTATAACTTTGATTTTACGTAGAAGAAGATCACTGAATTTGAAACCAATGTCAAGGGATGACAGAAATGTGACACGATCAAGCTCTAACTCAACGTGACACAATCTTGAGCATAACTGCTGCTGTGGTGCTAGTACTGACAACAAGGCAAAGCAAATAATAGAAAATAGCTGCCCAGGGGAATACTTGTTGGGGTGCGGCAAGGTTCCACATCATATGGTACAGAGCCCATAGATTCTGCTCTGACTGGAACTGTGTCAAGAGTTGTGCTAGGTAGATACTGGGACAAAATCTGATACTTCAAATACATTTTCTATAGACTAAGTCCATACACCTTCAGCTTCCCTGAGTTCACTTGTACTTTCTGTTTTGCTTCACTAATCCTTCTATTTTCCTCTTTCATTATCTGAATGAATCCAGTCCATGCCACTGAGGTCTGGCCAGATGGGTTAATTCAAGAGGACATGAAACTATGTATGGCTGTGTTTATTTGTGTGCAAAAGTCTCTGCCCATAAATTAAAACCCTCTCAAGGAAGCATGTGCAGACACACATGCACTCACACACACTTAGAGTTTTTCACACCCTGTATAAGAGAATCTCAAGCACTTTACAAATCTTTAAGAGTGCATTGCACTCCCTTAAGATGAGTAATGACTGAGAACACATTTGCAGGACCTCAGTTTGGCCTGCATCACACATCACATTTCCGTGTCTGCTGTAGGAATTGCCCAGTGGGATTCAAGCAGAAGTTCATTTAGCCCAGTAGTCCATCTAATTGCCAGAACATGATCCATTGGCCCTTTTGAAGTATAAAGAAATGCAAAGCAGCAGCTTTGTTTATTCCTTCTATTAGTTTTTAGAATTATTCTTTGTGTTTCTTGTATTAGCCTTCTCTTCTAAACTGAACACTTCCATACTTTTCAGCCCTTCCTATTTGGAAGTCTTTCAGTAATCCCTGTCCTGCTCTGAAGAACGTCTGCATATTCAGCATCAATTTTATCTTTACCCTGATATGAAGGAAAAATCACATTTATAAAAAATAAGATTAAAAAGATATTTATTTGGTATACAAAGTCAGTATTTACAGGGCATGCTGCAGAATTCTGTAAGAGCCATGAACTGAGGATGTGCAACATTAGCAACTGGATGCCGTACAGCTCTGAAAGCCCAGAGACAAACTCTCATTGAACTCTCTCTCCCACATGACAGCACTTGACCATGGAGCCAGTCTCTTCAGGAGAAAATGAAGATGGGACATGATGGTCCAATATATCTGAGCCCATAATGGAACCTGATTTTTTAAAATTAATATTTCTCCTCTCCAGCAAAAGCATAAATAGAAGCCTAGCTCTGTCTTTAAATACTTCCAGGATAGTTCAATTTCATCAGAGTTGGTGGAAAATTTCTCAAAAAGAGCATGGAGCTAAAGTGACATATTTATGAGGTGAAAAAATCAGTGGAGAGACTGTCATTGGGATCTCTGTTTATTAGGTAAGTGTTCTCACGCTCTCATGACACCTGACATTCAGGGCTCACTCTAGGGAACAACCCCAATTCAGAATCGTGATGCACTTCTGCCTATTACAACAAATCAGTTTACCAAGTCTTACATTCAAGATAAGCCTTTTTTATTGCTCTTCTTGGACTCAAAATGCCCAAGGGACTTCAGCAGGTGTTTGTTCCATAAATGTCAGGAACCCCTTTATATTAAATCTGGAGGGAAAGATCATGATAGAGCCAAAATCTATACAAAGTCAAGACAAATCAAACCAAAATAGACTTACTGGGGAAATGCCAATGTCCTAAGAAAGATTTTAGTGATGTAACCCAGAATTAGGTGCTAATAAGTACACATAAAACAAATTAGATTAGATTTAAGAAGTTTGGCAGCACAAGGGCTTTGAATAGCACAGATGGACTTCCATGTCGTGTTTTGATCTGCTAGACTAAATGATGACATTTGTTATTGAAAGTAGTTTTAAGGAGCAGTTTTGTAGCACAGTAAAATTTAGAAGTGGTTTCTATATGCAGCTTCTACACCAATATCTTCTCATGTCTGCACATGTGTGGCCACTATTGACTTTCAGTGAAAGTACCATCTGTATACTTGTGAGGTACCATTTGGTTTATGCACATCATATTACCACAGTTAGGGCCATGTGGTACATGGTTCTAGGCATCAGGAGAATTGAGGCCATTCAGCATTTTGCAAGAGAGTGCTAAAAGTGGAAAGTTACTTTTTTTGCCAAATGGCAGGTAGTAAATCTATGTTAGAGAAGAAGTCCTGCTCCCCTTGTATTCAGAACACTCTGAAATCACCCACACAGTCCTTAGATGTGCTACATACAATATGCATTCATGTTTGGATGCTTCTTAACACTTGAGTGCAAAGAAAGATGCAACAAACATATATATGCACTGCAGTGTAGAAGCATGAGCAAATTCTAACCCCAGAATCTGCTTTAATGACTTTTCTCATGTCACTTGACATTTCTTGCTCTATTTCTTCATCTTACAATACTGCAGATCTTCTTTTTCTTGTCACTTGCAGTGGTGTAAATCAGTCATTTACCAGAACAGTCTGTTGTAATGAGAGAAGCATCAGTTTCCTCATGCATTTGTAACTCTACTTTCTAGCTTGTCTCTGCTTGCAGACTCAAAAAAGGAAAATGGGCCTTTGTTTTTACTGCCAAGAAGCCTGACAATACTATGCTAGTCACTAATGAAGAGCAAAGTCAAAAAGCTAAATGAAGATCTTACTAAGAGAGACCTGTGAACCAAAAGAATTTTTTTTCCTAGGGAAAACAACATCCCTGGGAAATAAAAAAGATTTCAAAGGAGTTTAGTCACTCATAAAGGAAGTGTTCCTTTCTGATGAAAGGTGATCTTTCCAGCAGATGTGTTATGCGGGTTGGTGAAGAGACTTCTGTATTACTTAAGAGTGTTTGAATTTATGTGAATAGGTACAAAACACATTTCAGATTATGATGACTACATATTTTTGGATAAACCAGATGAATAAATCTCTTGAGTCTGATGCTGGTCTTCCATCAGGTTCATATCGATATCAGCAGAGCTACTGCTGGTTCTCTCAATTGGGGAATAACAGAAACACAGTCACATAGCTGTAGCCAGAGATCTGGAAAAAAAAACCCTGAAAATTTTCAGACAGAAGCTAAATTAATTCTATGGCCTGTATTTCAATTATCTTAGCTTTCACAGTCGTATTTGGAATCCTCTTGTTTTCCATTACTCTTAATGCCCTACGGTCAGGTAGTAAGAGAAACCCTCTATAGTCCACTGGCCTGATGTCAGATCTGCCTTGGCAGCGCCCTCTCCCTTGTGAAGCATGTGAGCTGAAGGAGCATTTGTGAAGACCACAAGCATGGATCTAGTCCTGAGATCAAGGCCATAAAATGAGAGTAAGACACAAGATTACAGTCAATTAAAAAAAAAAAAAAAAGGAGGCAAGGCAGTGCAAACAGAACAGTGACTGAGACTGAGCTGCAGGGGGTCCAGCATCTGGCCACCACGGTGGTGCCTGCCATGGGTGTAGGGCACCCAGGGGGACCTCGTGGAGGCACAGCAGCCTGTACCTACCCTACCTCTTAGGGTATTCTTGGGTCCAGCTTGCAACCTTGTACTTCAAGTGGTTCTCTGATACTGGACTGTCATTGTTCAGACCATGCAGAAGGAGTGAACCCTTATGGTGGGTTCCTTATCCTTATACACACCCATGTGAGCCAGTGCCATAAATTTTTGTGCATCATTTTTGAAGTGGCATATCTCTGGTAGCTCTATCTGCCTGCATACAGACACTCATTTGTAACGTACTCACATTTTCCTATAACTTCACCGTAAGACTTAGGTTCACTTCCAGCAAGAACTGAAATTTGCATATTGCAGTTTACTGAAATAGTTTTAGGCTCTTCTTCTCTGTTAACACACTTTCCCTATATGTAAGTTCAGTAGAAATAAGTTCCATGGCATACAGGAACACCTTTTTTTTTTTTAATATGAGTACAATTTCTTACAATAATGTTGCAACCCAGTAAGAAGAAAAAATTCTTTAAGAAGATAAAAGCTACTGCATAAAAGATTAATCTGCACAAATGTTTATCATCTGGAATATCATCTGCTTTTCCTTTTTTTTTTTACTTTCAGTGCAAACAGATGTCTAAGGAATCCCCCTTTTTCATAATTTTCAGCAACATGTTATAGATATTCTATGTGTAGTGTATGGAAGAAAAGCAAAATTGACTTTTGGCAGGTTCAGTCTATTAAGTTCATAAACTTTACTGTGTCTGTCTTGTCCAAGATTAGAGACAACCTGCTCCAAGTCAGTTTCCCATTTGCACTTAATTAGGGAGTTCATTTTAGAGGTCAATGAAAAATAGCAGAGTACATTTTCATAATAACTCTCCTCACAATAAAATTATTTCTCAGGCACTCATCCAATTTTCTCTGGAACAAGGGCAAGAAAAGTGGGGACACAAAATAGAGTTATTGGATACCTTATCTGGAACTACCCAGCATGTTGTCCATTATCCAAAGAACACATAGTACATTCTGGATCTGAGGAAAGAAGCCAAACATTGCATCTTTTCAGACAATTTTCCTAACCGTACAGCTTCATTTTCTTCTAACAACTGGGACAGAGATTTTGAAAATATTCTGAAAGAGAGGAGACAGTCTGCACAAGCAGTTCCCTTACATAGATACATACATTTTAATTGCTATGGATAACAAGGTGCCCTTGCAGGAAATGCCAGAGGGGTACTTGGATTCATGAGGAAACAGCAGTGAAGAGAGTTGCGCAGCAGTAGGGCTATGTTTCACGCTGTGTCACTCTGGTGCCATCATTTGCAGGAGAAGAAACACTTCAAATGATGCCCATCAGCCGCATCATGAAGTCCCTTGAGGCACTTGCAGCATGAATTTGCTGTTATCAAGTAGCTGAGAGAGTGCCCAAGTTAGGCTCCAAGGCTGAACTTCTCCAAAAGCCTAAGGTGTGCATGGATCTTGGCTTTTGAGCTGATGTCAGCTCTATCTGATAAGTTTTCCTGAAGTTTGGCTGAATCAAAACTATTTTGTAGAGTATGAAATATCTTTACAAAAGAAGACGTTTCCAGCACTTCTTGGTGAGCCAGATTCCAATACACATCTAGTGAGTAGCAGAAATAACAGGGTGCAGGGACTTGACATGAAGTACTTAGAATCTGATGTGGGTTTGGGGCAATGAATTAGATGAGTTTGTATTTTATTATAACCAATGATCAACTGGTTACAGATTCTTATACATGGAAGTATGATTTCTTGGACCAGAATCTGGCCAGGTGGGTATGATCTTAATTTCTCTACCGTGGTTCTTGCGACCACAAAGAAACATGGAACAGTCTGAGAAAAGCCTATAGCCTGTTGGTCATTGAAGAATTCAGGCAAAAGTGAATTATATTTTTCACACATGTCATGCTTTGACCTATGAATTATGTTTTTGTTTGGCATTGCGGGGGATATATTTGACCTGTGCAGAAGAATTTATACCTGCTCAGACAATCTCCACGCTATCCAGATTACTGACTTTTGCTAAATCTGGTGCCTGGCCTTTCTGAAAGTGCACGTGTAACAATACCTGATTTCTTGTTTAAAGTCTCACCTGTAGTGGGCAGTTTCTGGGAGCTATGGTTCAAATCAGTTCATTAGACAAGGACAAAGACCACACCAAAACAGTTGGCTTTAGTTTTATGTTTCAGATGTCTTTTTTTCATTGGCTGGAGGAAAGGTGCCGTGTTTCACACATGACATCCTTGCTTTTGGGTTGTGAATCAAATTACTTTCTCTATAAGATTATAGTATGGTAATGTCAATGCCAATGGCCAACTTAGAAAGAAATAGTTGGGTACACATCTCAACATTCTTTAGGAGCCACTGACCCAAAGGTCAGGTCTTTTGCTTTTTAACCTTTTTCTTCTGGAGTGTAAAGTTAACATGTTATAAACACATTTCCTTGTCATCTTAGATGATATTCTTTTCTAAAGAGCTAGTTTTTGTGCCATAGGGGGCATGAATCTTAATTCACTTTGGGTCTCATTCTTTGTTTCTTTATGAAGACCCCAGCTGAAGGTTCCAATTGCCTGGAACCACATGAGATGTAGAAATAAGTGTAACTTCGACCACTGTCTCAGGCTCCTGCCTGACAATGGCTTGCTCCAAGACAGAGACACAATTACATATACAGAAATTCAGCAGCTTGCAAAGGCCTTGTAGACAGATCACTTGGGAACAAAGGCTGCCTAATAAACTGTGGTCAGAGGAACTTACTCAGTGGTTCCTTTTTTTTTTTTTTTTTGGTTTTGTTATTAAATGAAACACAACATAGTAATTTTATTTAGGACATTGAATCAAGGCAGGCCATAACTGTTGTAGGTGCTTCCCTAAATCAGGTTTCATTTTCTTTTTTAGCTCACCATCATCCTTCTGAAGAAAGGAAGAAAGATTCAAAGAGTGGTTCAAATCATCTTGCAACGCTGTATCGCATTTCAGATCATTTACACGCACAGTCGTGTCAAGCAAACAGACATTTCAAATTGATCAATGCAGTAATTTAAACAGCAAGAAGAACTGGAAGTTATTTTGTCAGCAACAGCTTTCTTTATGAGACTGAACAGTGATGCCTTAAAATGGGATGTATCCAGGGAAAGCAAGTTTCCTGAAAATGTTGTAGCCATTACTTTAAAATAATATTATTTAGCCTTCATGCTCTATCCCTTGTGGGTTGTCAATTCCCTAGCAAACTTTCTTTCCAACACATCTTTGATCCTGGTCTCAAAACCCTGACATTTTCACTTTGCAAAGACTCAATACACAATGAACTAGTCAAGAATAAGGGCCAGATGCCCCAAATTGGTGCAGATTGGTACTGCTCCATTGCCCTCCACACGGATTTACAGAAGACAAGGATCTGGCTGAAAGCCTTCCAAACCCTTGGCTGCTTTGCTTTGCTAGTTCGTGTAAACACGTACTTCAATTTTAGTCTTACTTCCTAAGGAAATGGAGTTTATGCAATCGTGCTCTCTCTGTGTGTGTACACACATGCATGTGTGTGTATGACTGAGTATTTTTTTTGTGCTTTCCCTCAATTACTTTTGAATCTGGCAGTCCAACTCAATCAGACCGGAGAGGGCAGGAGGTTTAAAAGAGACAAATTCCTGCAGACACCATGCTAGTGTTCCTATTGAGGAAAAGGCTAATGAACTGAGTCCTTGTAGCCTTCAGAAAATTTGCACTGGCAAGGATATCTTAGACCTGACTCCATCAGTTCTGGCCCTCCTGAAGTCACTTGCTTACCCAGGTGGGTTTCCCACATCAAAACTTGAGCATCCAAAGCTCAGGCTAACCCTTATTAACTGGACCAGTGTTTCTGAAGAGCTTGGTTAGCCTGGTTTTCTCTATTTGCTTCAGAGCATACATATGCTAATTACCTCATCTGGTTGAAATCCTTAATCCTCACCTGGTGTTAATAAGCTTAGCACCACCACTGAAGTTCCTCTCTTTCTTCCAGCTGTTGAGCAAAACAAAATCAGGCACAGCATTTCCCATGGTTTTGTATTCAGTTACACTCATTTTGTTCTGCTCTTGCCAAGGGTCTCAGACAGAGAGATCAGAGGGCAAAGGGGAAATTATGGATGCTAATTCACAAACAACCTCATAAAACTATCCTTATTAGTCCTGTAAAAAAAGCAAGAAAATAAAATGATAACTGCTTCACTGCTGAATCTTTGTGATAAATGAAGTGATCCTTGTGGGGAGGGGTATATAGAGGTAGCAGCCTTCGTTGCTTAATAGAGTGATGTATTTAGCAACAGTGAAAGAAAATGGTGTGAGAAAAAAAGTCTTACCATTTGCCAAAACAAATAAATAAATACATTATCTTTGTCACTGGCAAAAAACCGCACCACAACAAACAAGAAAAAATGAGCTGTTAGTTAAGCTTTGTTTGATAAATATGGGACAGGGAAGTTATGACAAAAGGCAAAAATGGAAGTCTAAAATATACTTGAATAAAATCTGTTCTGGAACTGAACAGTAATCTGGTATGCAAATGATGTATTTATGAGATTCAAAAAGCTGTGGGCTGAAAAGTGATTTTTTTCCCGTTGAAAAGAAGGTGGTGTTCTTCAGCAATCTTTTTTATTTACTTCATTTATTTACTTATGCAAAGAAAAAAAACCATTGAGAGCACCCTGAGCCACAGCAGTACAAAAGGCTCTTTTTCTGTGTGCAAGGTAGGTCCTTCTGTATGAAGCAGCAGGTAATGACAAATGAAACCAATGATACTTTCACATCCTGAAGTGCTTTGCTGAATTGGGAATCAACATCTTATGGAAACAACCTCTGGATCACATGTATTTTTTTAACCTATAGCCACCATTAAGCTAAGACTGAAGCACAAATTTGTCCCCTTCTGGTGACTGATAAGGAAATAGGTGGATGGTGGCCAGCTAGCCAGACTGTGATCCCCTCTATTGTACTTACCCCTCTATTGATTCAAGCAAAATGTGAACAGATCTTTCCCTCGCATAGCAAGACTTGCTGACTGCTCATGGTGACCTCATCCATGTGTAGTTATTTTGGCAGAGAGTTAAAACTTTTAAAGGGCCAACAAGAATAGTTTTATGAGGCTGTTTGTGAATTAGTATCATTCTTTTGCCCTTTGCTCTTTGGTCTCCTACTTAGCTTGGGCCCCTTGTCAAGTGTTGGACAAAAGGAGCTCAAGTCAGCATAAAACCCTGGGAAGTGCTGTGCCTGCCTTTGCTCCTTGCTACAGCTGTAGGTCTTCTGCTGGTTAATTGGTACAACTTCGTGGATGGAGCTATGCCTGTTAATACCAGATGAAGGTGTGGCCCTTCAAAGTATGATGCTAGTTTGTGAGTACTAATTGTCCTATATCTCTTGAAACAAACATGAACACAGAGAAAAAAACATGCAATCTATACTGAGGTGTGTCAGGTAAAATTTGACTGAACTGCTCTTTCTGTCGGGAGGTACTCAATACTTTTATAGAATTTTCATCATTCTCACTGTACAGAAAGGGAAATTGAGACAGAGGGAGTTGAAATGACTTGTTCAGCCTGATCTGTATGTGTGCAGTTCCTATTTCAGAAAGAAAAAAAAGTTTCAAAATAAAACTGAATGCAAACAAACTGCAGAACAATTATTCTATATCTCTTTTAAAATAAAGAAAAGCATGGGGCACGTGTAGTGCTTCAGCCTCAGAGCTTCCTTGACAGCTGGACATACTTAGGACCTTCATGAGGAAGGTACAGCTTCACCTGAAGGTGCTTGCCTCACCTGAGCTGGGTGCTGAGAGAACCTAGGTTACTTCTTTATTTTGCTGCAGATTTTCTGAGTAACTTTCAGGACCTCTTTTGGTCCAACTCCTCAAACATGGTTTGACATTAAGTATCTTTGCACCAAAATACTTGAGGACATGAATTTTCACCCCCCTGAACCTCCGCTCCCCTTAGGTGTAATGGACATAGTTACACGGCTATACCTCACAGGCACATCATGAGTTCAAATACGTTAAAATACAGGTTTTAGCTTAGATTTGAAACCTACAAAGAATCTCAAATTGATAAGAAATTTGCAGAAGTGAAGGCACGAATTGCCACAGTTGGCCAGCCATGGTTGCATATCTAGGGGTCTTTCATTAGCAAATATCTAAACGCATGCTAACAATGCAGGGTTGCTTTGACGTGACTAAGCCCCTTACGAAAAAATTAAGAATATTTCTCCAGATTATCCAAATTGCTTGGACCAGCAAAACTGAACTATAACTTGTTAAAGTCTGATGAACAAGCTTTCTTGCAAGATGTCCAATGCTCCCAGGAAGAGGAAGCAGACCTTTTCCTGTTGTGGTGGTCCTTGCAAAGCAAACTAAATGTCATAGCAAAATGGATAGCTTGCATAGCAAAATATATTGCATAGCAAAATGGACTCAGTTCTGCAGCAGAACTCCTAGATTCTCTGAAAGGTCTATTTAGATGAGAAAAGATAGGGCTTGAGTGAATTAAAAATACACTGAAGAATGCAATCAGTGCAATGTTATTCATTTTGATATTAAATGAGATTTATTTGACAGTAACACCATATGCTCAGTGGTGCTGTCCACAAGATGACAATTCCATTTTGCAACAACTGTTGAAGTTCAAAAATTGTTTTCATTCGGCTTTGGAATAAAAACAAAAAAGCTTTTCAGTTCTTTATGGAATGGAATTGGACTGAAGTGGCTGATTTCAGATAAAAACTTCAGCCTTTTCTTTTGTGAGGCCTTTTTGCTTCTAATTGGTTCCTTGGTCACCCAACGAGCAGGACTTTGGGGGAAGGCAGGAAGACTGGGGTGTGGATAATCTGTAACTTCTCAGAGGCCCTGATACTATTCAATAGCATTGGTTGACGTGTCAACCTGCTGAACACATTTCCATCAGCACTACTAGTCAGTTCTTGATACTACTAAGAATTTTTTGTACTGATTAGGCATGATTGTATATGCAAGCTTTGTCAAGGATGAAATTGGAGCCTTTTTCTGATGGGCAAAAGAGAAGCTGAAGATTTTGGCAACAGGAGAGCTTCGGAACCAGTTGAAGTAAAAATGGCAATAGTTGGGTGCTATTGCTAAAATGTCCAGCACTGTATGCCTCACAATGTCAGTGTTCAAAAACATGAGGATAGGTTTTAAATTCAGTGGATTAGAGGGATGCAGTCTTTTACTTTCTCCACCAGAGGTTTTCTTTCACACTGATTGTAGGTTAAGAAATGTAGGCACAAAAATACGCAAATACCAAAAAATACACAAATACTATTTGTCCATTAAAAATTGTGGAAAAATGTTTTCTTTCCCATAGATGTTTGAAAACCTGGGGTTTCATCCAAAATACCTCCAAACTTCAAAACTTCTGGGGTGGGGAAGGAAAGTTTCAATTAGGAAATGCTGCTATGACACCTTGTGGGGATTAGTTGCCTCAGGTATCCATTTGTGTGAATGGCTGAGCACATTCCCAGCTGACTGACTTCGGCTCTTGCACACTCCTCCCAGCCTGCATGCGTTTCCTCTCTTGAATGAAGGATGCTGTAGCGCACTGTGGCAGACCTCCCTGAGATGCATCTTGGGAGCTGGTGTTTAGCTGGGAAGTCTAAATCTTTGAGCAGAATGAGGCAGCCAAATTACTATTCCTGTGAAGTACCACAGTAGCATTTCTGAATTGAATTGTTGCTGTTTTCGGCCAAAACCTTTTTGTTTTGAGGATTTTCAGCTCTTCAATGAAAAGTTAAAAAATTTGGCAGAAAGTACAAATTGTGACAAAAAAATTGTTAATGAACGATCTTCTATTGAAAAAAATGTTTGACAGGAATGTTTTTTTTTAACCAGCTCTAACAAAAGAGTTATAAACACATCCTTAGAGCACTGCAGATAATTAGACATCAGTATTAAGGGAGTTTGCTAATTCTTGTAGAAGTTACATGTCACCAACAAGACTTCAGCTCTTTGGGCTCTCAGTGCTGTCCTTTGCAGGATCGTGCTCTTCCTCGCCTCTCTGATGCACTGGTGGTGCACATAGTCAGGCACAGAGAGCCCTGTTTTCCAGTGTACACACATGCACATGTACCAACAAGTTTATAACCAGACCAGTTTGACACTCTTAGCTCTAGCTGTCTCAAAATCGGGCACATATGGTTAATAGGAGGCAGCACCAGTGGAAGAGCTGTATTTGCTTTGAACTGGCAGGTGACAGGAGCAGAAATATTTGGCAAGAATGAGCCTTCTGGTGGTCGTGTGTGTGTGTGTGTGTGTGTTGCTACTGTTTTCAGTTTCTCAGCAAAGCACATAGACAGAGGAAAATGACTGTCTGGCCACCACACCATGCTTTGTCCTGACATGGAGCTGGGCTGATGCCTGGCCCAGTGGCATTAGACAGAGTACACTGCCACCAGCACCTGGGGCAGTCCAGCCCTTGCAGGTGTGGAGAAGGTGTGAAAACTTAGTTTGGCTGGTGGAGAATGTGTGTGCGTGTGTCCTTGCACTGCCTAATAAATATGTTCATCCAATTAAGAGGAACAATGATTCATTAACAAAACAGGTACTAAAAAAATACTCATTTAAGACAATCACTGCTACTTCCTCAGCTTTTCACTTCATTGCTGCTTATGTGAGTAAAACCAACAAACTAAATGGAGACCTTATGAGCACCAGGGACCAATTAATGCCATGTGACTTCCTCCCAGGCTTCCATGAAAATAACTGTATTATAATGGTCTGTGATATTAATATCGGCTTTGGGAAAGTTAGGCAGCAGCTCCATAGGGAAGGATGTAGCATGAGCAAGCACTCTGGAATGTGCAGTATTTGACAGAAGAGAAGTGGTGTCTCTCTATAAGTTGCATCTCTTCTTGCTATTGAAACAGAAAAGTCAGCTGTGAAAATACAAATGCCTGGGGGAATCTGAGAAGTTTTTTTTTTATAAGGGGATACCTTTTGAGTATTTGAATAAATTTTAGAGTTTCTCTGCTTTTAATACAACAATTATCAATCTACAGATTAAGTCTAAGGATTAAATTCTGAGGTGAGCTTGGGATCCTAAATTTATACAGCCTCAGAGTTCACTTTTCAGGTTTTACTTCCTCACGGCTTAAATAATTTTGAGGATTTGCTTTTAATCTCATGGCTATGTGGAATCTGACCAGATTTTTGCTGCAGAGTATGTGGCTCAGGGCTATGAAGGAGCGGCATCTCGGCAGATAAAACTGCTGCCTAAAGCCCCTACAGCTAATAAAGCTATGTGGGGATTGCTTTACAAGAAGAACTTATTTTGCTTCTTCGGCTGGCCTTGCTGGTTTGAAATACAGTTCTGCTATTTCAAACTGCATCTGCAGTGAGACATGCAAGAGATGGAATTTATTGCTCTCCTTACACTGGTGATGTGCAGATAATGCAGAAAAGCCCGAGGCAGGACCTATGGGTGCCAGTGGAGCCACTCTGAGGTAAAAGTAGCAATGTCCCCATCCCAGTCTGCCCCTGGGACCCCACATTTCCTCCCATATTTAGACCCTGACATATTTACTAGGCACCATGCCTGTATGCTTGTACTGCAGTGATACCATGGGCCATAGCTTTCTCATGCTGGACTTTTCTTGGAGAGAAGCATATAGACCCACCCACCCCTGCGCCCAAGGCTGGGCAGTTAAAAGGCAAAAGCACTGAGCAAGACCCACCGGCAAACCAGGGAAGCACCACGTAGCAGTGAGATCGATGGTCCAACAGAGAAAGCAGCAGCCACAGCAGCCTGGGTGATTGCAGCCGTCCAGCTCCCATGTTCCCTGCTGAGCCACATACCTGAGCGTAAAGGACATAGAAAATAGTTTAATGTGCATGCCAAGGCACCAAGCGGAAAGAGTACAAGGAAAGGAAGCAGGAGGAGGGCATGGTTTAATGTCTTTCACGATGACTTCGGCCTCAATTTCTGCATCCCCACAGTAGGAATATTAACTCCAAAGATGCATGTTAGTAAGCAAGAGCAGGCAGTCTAATAACTGAGCATGAAGTGGGTTAACTGAAAAAGTGGATCTAAATAGCATCACATTTGGAGGAGTGATTTGGGTTAGAGGTTCAGTTCAGCTCAGCGTTGGAAAGTTCAGATACTGGTTAAACTTCGGATAAACTTTTGACCCCTTTTTCTTGTAGAAATCAGACTAGAATCACACAAACACAGACTCTCTCATGAGCTTTCCAATACTGCTTGTTTTTGACTGAGCCAGTAATAGAAGAACAGATTTCCTCACGATACTCCTGTATTTCTGCTTCCAAACTCACACAGATTTTCTTTGCTTTTCCAAACCTGAAAAGTTTTTCATTCTATTCCATATAAGGTTTGGATGATAGCTGAGGGCAGGTCCAGCTCTATCCTGACTGATATTCACATCTCTGGGGATAACTGTCATCTTTTCTGGCCTTTTGCCCATGCAGCGTTAAAATAATTTCATTAATGACTGGAGAATTAGTCAGTCCAAAGACGGAGAGATTGTATTTTCCAAACATCAGCTGTTGCTCTCCTCCTGACCAGAAATGCACGGCCCTGGTGGTCCTCACCCTGGGCAGCTCTGCACTAGCTGACCCCCTAATTTTTTATTCTCTCGCTCCTGATCATCTTCATTTGGAGACTGCCAGCAGCTTTGCTCACTCTTTATGCTATTTTCTCTGTGCCCCTGAGTCCTCTCTCTTCGTGACTCAGGAACAGCAGCTCCCACCAATTCTATGTGCTTCCCCCCCCCCATTGCTAGCTTAAAAGGGGAAGAGGGAAACATCTTCTGAAAATATCAGCACTTTCCTCAAGCTCACTCAGATCATCTGTTTGCTGATTCCTATCCTGTAGCCTGTGACCTCAGCAGTGCAGGAGTTTTAGTTCTGTTTTCTTCATTGGGCTGATTACATTGTCAGCACTTAAAATAAATAGGAATTAATAACAGTAAAATTAATCAACGCTTGGGAGCATAACCACCCGTAGGATTGATGGAATCAACTGGTAGGTGATAATTAGAACCAGCCAGAAGCTTTTTCTCAAAACTTACATGTAAATTTCCTCCATGTTAGAAACCACACATTAAAACACCCTCCCACAGCATGCAACTTTCCTTGTTCTTTTTTATATCCTCACAGTTTGGCAAGTCCTATATTGGCCACAAAAACAAACAAGAGTATCCAACCCTCACCAAATATTGCTTTCACATATTTCTGGCTCATCCAAACTTAGAAAGCACCAGAAATACAACTGAGCCTGAACTTCAGAAATTCTCAAGCCTGTTTTTCAGGCCCAAGAGGTGGAGGAAACATAGCTGAGCTCTTGGATTCTTTTTCCAAATGGATGTTTCTGTGGTTTCTCTGCCAGCGAGTGCTGCAGTGACTGGGTCTGTGTGCAGACATGAGTATCCCTTGTGCTGCTCTGCCCGCCTGGGTGGGGAATTCAGAGTCAGTGCTCAGCTGGGGAACCAAGCCCAGCACTATGCTGTGCACCCATCCCTGCAGCCAGAGGCCAAATTCACCTGTGCTGTAGCAGTATTAAATTTATTTAATGATTTCAATTGCATCCAAGCTGCGTTTGCCTTCAGAGTAACCCAAGTTTTGCGTTCAACTGCACGAAGGACCAGATTTACCTAAGAGGATTCCCTTGATGGAGGTCAGGCATAACGACTAGAAATGGCTTTGATTTTGTGCTTCCTCATGTTTTCCTTCCCTTCTTCTTCCTCTCTTTAGATTACAAAGGGCAAGGCTCTGTGCTGCTGCTGTTGACTGGAGCGAGGATTCAAGTCCTGCAGGCAGGAGCAAGATGTGAGCACCCTGACTCAGGAAACAAGTGTAGCAACTTTGCAGTTGTGCGGGGAACAACATCTTCAGAATAACTTGGTGTTGTGGCTTTGATGATTTCTTCAGACATCGTAAGTAGACTGACAAATTGACTTTCAAGTGAAAGGTCATTGAAAAGAATTGTGGATAAAAGCATCTGGATTTACAATTAAAAAGCTACAGAAGTTCAGTTTACAACTCTACTGGGTTCTGTGCGTAGGAGTTTCTATCATATAATTTGGCAGCTTCTTCTGCCTTCTGATTGGGGTTGTAGAAAATAAAAATTCCTTGTGGTTTCTTTATTTTTTTTCTTTTTAAACACAGTGGAGAGTTGTGGTGTTTTGGCAAGTCTGATACAAAGAAATATTGTACTGGCATTGTCTCATATTGTAGGTGACCTCAGGCCTGAACTGTACAAGGGAAAAAAACAGGTCTCTGTTGAATAGAGTGCACATGTGCTTGAATCAGATTATAGAGAGAGTGTGAAAAGCAGAGTACACACACACGATACATATAATACTGATGTTGTAGGCTTAAATGCAATGCCCGATTCTCATGTCATCCCGCTGGTGCAACTCAGAAGCAGTCTTGTGGCGTTAAAGCTTGCCCTGCTCTGGTGTATGAGGTTCCCTCTGGTATTCCTCTCCCTAAGCCCACGACCTGTGCAAAAGGGCATTTGCAAGGCAATTAGGTGGCTTAGATTACTTAACACGTCCAAATGCACACAACACATGACTCCAGTGGGTGGTTGCCTTTCAGAGTGTTTGTGAGAAGATGTTTATGGATCACATTTCTTTTTTCCTTCTCCCCCTTTCAGGAACTGGGATGGGAACTTTAATCCTGGAAATCCTTACCCATAAAGGCAAACATTGCATGCAGAAAGGCTCCCTCTCTTTGCACCTCCCTGGCACTCTCTCCTCCCTTCCTCTTCTTTGTGGGACATTAAACTAAACAGAGATTTGTCCCTATCAATATTGACTTGACTGATTTCCCTTTTCCTGACTTCTCTAATCCTGTGGTAGATTTTCTGTGACATTTGTTTCCGGTAGCAGATTCATACAAATGTTCACTCTAGAAACAGAACATTTCCAAACATCCATTAAAAAGCAAAACAGTGTGGTCAAAGAAAATAATGGGGGATGTTTTTCTCCACAGTTTAATTTCAGCAGCTTCCGGTATTTTCTTTCTACTTGAAAAAGTAGTTTTTCTCCAGTATGTAAGAGTTTCCTTTCATAAGAAAACAGACTGAATAGAGCTATTATGTAAAACAGTACACTAAGCCTCCTTGCGTTGTCTTCTTTGCAGGAACTAGTCACCCAATATGGCCCAGAGATAAGATGCCATCCACAGCTACCTGAAAGCCCAGAGTGCAGTCATTAACAGAAGCCTGACGACCTTCAGGCTGGTACCTATGGTGAAGCTGAGACAACTGCACTGGTTTCTTTCTCTCCATCAAAAGGTTGGTTTGTCCTCAAGGAAGAAGACAAGAGGCTGCCTTGGTTTAATTCCAGCTGCTTCTCCTGGTCTTTATGTGACAGGAACAAGTCCTTGGGGCAGAACTCATGCTACTGGAGGAAAACTGTCCTGGTCACATTGGAAATCTCACGCTGTTGGCAAAGGAAGTGAAGGGAAACGTATTCTCAAAGTGCCTCTACTGATGGCAGAAGAAATCTGAGCAAGGTGCTCTACAAATATTAGAGTTAGGGTAGAAGGAGCCTGCCTGCTTCCCCTCTGAAAAATGGGTGCAATGAACTCTCTTGTTCTCTCTGCCTTTGATGCATCCACATTGCACAATATACATTGTGTCTGTACTACACCCAGACTAACTGAGAGGGAAGAACCGATGACAAATTTTGAAATGTCAGCAAAGAACTAAGGATGATTGTTTTTTTTTTTTTTAAACAGTACATCCCCATTTTGTCAGTGAAAATTGTAAATATGCCCAGAAGTGGGACACTCCCTATTTCGGGGAGCTCGAGCTCCAGCATGCAGGACCTACACTGACAAAGGCAGCAGGGAGAGCACTGAAATGGGAACTGTTAGCATGGGCCTGGCTCCTACATAAAGGAGAGGTCACTGGGTTGATTGTACTTGGGTCGAATGCTGCATGTGGCTGCTACTGCCTACTTGTTACAGTAGACACCGTGCTGCGCTCATGGCCAGCGTGAAGGAGGCCTTTGGCTGGTTGTGTACTAGCACAGTGGAGGAACATGCTCTCTGCTCCCCTGTGGAAGAGGTCCACAGGGGGGACAAAATTTCCACTACGTGCCCAGCAGACGATGGAGAATACAGCCCTCAGAGAGGGCAAGCAAGTGAATCTGGTGGTTACCGAGAGCCGATGGATTTGCTCCACATCCTCCTCTCTGCCAACTTACTGTACACAAACACCGGGCTGAGCCCAGTTTTCTAAGGAAGGTATTAACTAAATATTACCTTTCTGCTCTAAACCAGCATTGCTGGGAAAAGGATGCTGTCAGTCACAGCTTGTGTAAGCCCTCCTGCAATCCTTACCAATTGTAAATTGACCTATCCTCAGCATGGTGTGTCCACTGGCAGGATGCAAATGAGCTCCAGCACTTAGCACTGGGATTGATTCTCCTGAGCATGAAGTTGCAAAAATCCCAACTACACCAGAGTGGTGGGAGCATTAGGGCTGCATGCTGGTCTGTGAGGCTAACTTAGGGCAGCTAACGATGAGATGCCACAATTTTTTCTATATGCCACAGCTCTGCAGATTTAAATTTAAATCATTGTTGCTATACAGTGATATGCTATAAGGCCATGGCCATGCTTTCATTGAAGACCCCAAATATAAATAAAAATTGCAGCGACTTCAGCAAAAAGAGTTCTGTGGGTTTGGGAATTGCTCCTGGAGACAGAGGTGGCCCCTGGCAGTTTGCAACAGGATTTGGTTGCTGTGGACCTGCGCCGCAAATGGGACCTGCACGGGAGGGGAATATATGCTAGCATAGGGGCTGGGGGCCTGTCTCCTCTCCCAGCTGCTCTCTCTTTCCCACTGTATTCACGCCGAACTTCCCACCCCATTGTAGGGGTGGAGAGTCCAGGAAAACACACATCCCACTGGCAGGATGAGGGCCACTGAGTGAGCTGGGGAAAGCAGAAGGCATTTGATTGCTTGACTGGCTTGCAAACTTAACACTTTTTCCATGCAGAAATGAATTGGAGTATCGCTTAAGTGGACAATTGCTGAGCTTTCTATTTTTGTTCAATTTCTCCCCCTCCCCCTTTTACTAGTTTTCCTTCAACTCTGCTTTCCAATGTCACTGAGTTATTATTATCCAGATCCAAATCTCACAGTTTCACTGAAGGAGAACGTGTATTAAAATACCAGATTTACCAGAAAACATCTGCAACTTGCAAGCCTATTCTATTACTATTATATGAGCAAGCCATTGTAAATTCTTTTAAGTCTGTAACTTATTTCACGTTAACACACTGTGTGTTTTACAACACCATTTCAAAGTTTATGGCCTTTTTTCTTTAGCCGCTTGTTCCAATTGCATCTTATATTTCATCAAATATGGTAAAGAAACCATGAGAATAAATTGATGCTCCATATGAACCCCCATATAAATGGATGTTGCCAAATTGCTGTAAAATGGTTTTCCTTTTTAGCCCTCCAGAATTGTTAGTAGGTTTCTGAGGCCAAATTCTACAGGGAAACGTTATGACCATTTAAGGCCTCCAAACTTTATGCTTCAGTACAAAAGGCCTAAGGGCGAGGATTTAAAATGGATGAAGTGGAGAAATTTGCACTTCCTTAAGAAAACACAGAGCATTTCCTTCCGTGTGTCAGAAATGAAAACAGAAAATACAAACTAATTTGTCAGGAAATTTTCCTTCTATAATTCCCTCTTCAGCCCTTCCCCTCCCGCCCCTCCCTGCTCCCACCACATCCCCGCAAGCCTTATTTTCTCCTCCTTGTTGTCAGCTTTATGGCTGCAGGTCCCAGCTCCAGGAACCGTGATGGACGACGCTCTGCTCTTCACCTCGCGCGCAAGAGCTCGGCTCTAATGTCTCCTCGTGTTCACAGCTTGCTCCTGCCACCCTCTTCCCTGCTCACCTCCCCGCCCGCGCTCACGCCTGCAGACAATCCTTCAGGAGGTAAGTACCGCTCGGGGACACCAGCTCAGCCGCGAATGACGGTTCGTCATTTGGCTCTAATTGGACGCTGGTGTAAAATGAAAAAATACACTTGTCATATTTATGAGTTACTGTGAGTTAATAATACGCTGGGATCCATTAGCTAAAGCACATTTGCTCCAAACATGTGGCTTCAGCTTTTTGTTTTTCATTCAAGCAACATTTTTTCAGATGAAATGCTGTTGCTGTTTTTCTCCCAGGCGCTCAGTAAGCCTCAGGGAGTTACAGCATCAATTATTTTTCTCCTCATATGTGGAACAAAAAGGAAAAAAAAGGAGCATCCTAGCCAGAGAAGTTGGAATTATTATCCCAAATAATAATAAAAGAATATCAAAACATCCAGAAATCAAATGCTGCTGCCAGCTGAACAAATGTAGTCAAAATTGAAAACACAAAAAGTCTGCAGAAGATTCTCTCGCAAATAAAACAGGCTCTGTTCTCTCTCTGTATTTTTAGTAATGTCCTGTCCTGCCTGAGCCAATTCTTTTTCTGTTAAAGTCTGTCTACTTGAGTCAATTTTCTTTGACTCTATTTTGATGATAAATTCATTAGTGCCTTGCAGGTGGATTTGCCTGAATTTAAGAACTCCAGAAAGGACAAAAATGACAAGCAAAAATAGAGCATGAACAGAAACTTGTTTTCATACTCTTGCTTCTGAAAAGGGTCTGCGTTTACTTGTAATAAAAATCAAGATGTTCATCTTTCTCCTTCTCCCCCTCCGCAATATTTTTTCAGTGCTGAAGATGTCAAGAACAGAATTTACCCTTCCCTTGATGCCATCTTTTTTCCCCCTTCTGTTTCATCACAGCTGCATGGACTCCAGCCAACTCAAACTGTACCTTCGCACTTCACTGCTTAGGACTTTGCTGCACGTTCAATTTGACAAGACTTTTTAATGTAGATAACTGATCAGGCAGACTGAAGTTTCAAACTGGCAACTGCGTTCACAAGGACACCAGCATTTCACACCTCACTACTTTATCCTTAGGCTGATTTCTCTAAAATCAGGAGGAGGCGGCACACCAAACTTTATGAAACCCCACTCGCTCTCATTACCTGAGGCTTAATTTGCAATGCCTTGCTTAGAGAAACAGAGCAAGCTCCACCTGCTCTTTGATTTGGGATGCATTTTGCCCACTATTCCCAGGAAACATTTATGGAACATTTTACATGTTGTTGCTGCTTTGTTGGTAATGATTTTTCTTTTATTTTATAAGCTTGAATGAAGCAAAAAGCTCCTCCACTGCTGACTCAGCCTCCAAAGCTGCACTTTATATATGTCCAACAACATATATAAATTTATAAGGTGAACAATAGTTGTATTTAAGTACTGATTTAGTAATCATGAACTTCGCTGGCAGTATCCTTTGGAAACTAAATCCATAAATTTTATTAGTATTAAATGTTTCTAATGGGAGTTGACAAATACTTGAACTGAGTTGCTTTTTCTCCACACTTGGCAAAAGGAAAGGGACAAAAATTCCTATTACACAATGAGAAATGCATTAATACTAAAACCCATTCATCTCAATTTTGTACAAATATAATTTAAGACCTTTTACAACCATTGGTGAAATTACAATGTGCTGTGGGGAAGTTGCAAAAATTTTATGAGAGTAATAAAATTGTCATTGTAATACCATTATAGGGTGCAGGGACAATATAGATATTTGAATTACCTATTGTCCTTATGCCAGGTTGAAAAAGCTACATGCAGGAATTATAGCATGTAGTGGAGACAACTGTTGAAACAAACCAGCAAAATGAAATCCAGGACTACTTTAGCTGGCCTAAGACAAATCCTCATTAGAAACCAGGACTCAGAATACCCTTCCCACTTGTGTCAACAACAATGAAATTTAAATGGGTGGACTGTTTTGTATTTGTGTCAACGGTAGCACAGAGACCAACTAATTAAGCAGAGATTATGCATAATAAAATAGTGTTGCATCCAAAAAACTGATGTTTTTAGCTTCTGTGACATATTTCCTAGGGTTTGCACTCAAGCCTGACTAAAGGTAATCATGGTGGTCCCCCCTGCTCATGGCCAAAAAAACTTCTCAGGTAGCTCATGGCAAACCCATGAAATCTTACCTGGGATTAAAATGGTGTTAACTTTCTAGAGGTGAAAATTCCTTTCACTGAAGAATAGTGTTGCTGGGCTATGTCCAGGGAAAGAGCATTGCTTTCTCCCTGCCTGTCCAAGAGACGAACAAAAGGAAAAAAGAGAAGGGAAAACAAGAGAGGCAATTGCAGCCTTGTACGTTAGTAACATTTCACTGGCTGTGTTCTAGAGAGTAATAAAAGAATTGAAATAGTTCAAGCATCTGCCCTTGGCTGAGGAACTTGTAATTATACACTACAGACTCCACTCCCTTGGAACAACTGTCTTTGATTCCTATCTCTTCTTTTATTACAGCTGAAACGCAAAACTCCTGATGAAACCATTACATTTCCATGTGAAATTCACAACTATAAGGGGAAAGCTCTGCAAAGTTGCCAGACTTTTGAAGGGGGGCAGAAACATATGGGCAAAGGTTGTAAAGTTCCCTTCCAAGTTTCAAAGGTCCAACCACTTGGGGCAGCCTGCTCTGGAGTTTCGGGTTTATTCTCCTCCTTTTAGTAAACACATTGGAATGGGAGTAAGAAAGTTAATTTTATTTCCTGTTTATTAAAAGTTACCATATTGTGAACACCCGAGGTTCAGCTGATCACTCTCCTTAAAATCACTGACTAGTCCTCACCAGGATTATGAGAACCATGGCAAAATCTCCCAGTAGACATTTCCGAACACCCACAGACTCAGTAAGACTTACTATGCTTTTAATACCCTTTAAGGTTTTCATCCTGACTGCAGATGACACCCTCCCACAGGTGGAAAAGACTCATAAACCTTGCCAGGACCCTCAGAACAACAACTGGAGCTTGCTCTCTGCCCAAGTCTTCCCCAGAGGAGGTGGGCAGGGAGCATGAAAGAAGAGGCAGAGATGCCAGCTGGTGCTTAGCCCCTCTTTCTGAGCAGGAATCCACAGTCGGGCATCTGCTTTGAAATCCCCAGCAGGGTGCACAGCAAGCAGGAGTCCTGGAAAGTGGGTCCTGGTCAATAAGCGTGCCATTTTGGGTGCTCCTAGAGGGATGACCTGGAGGACTTCACTAGTGGCTTCTGAAAATGCAAGCTGAGATAGTGCCGCTGCCTCTCCTGTGCCTCACCTGGAGGTGGCAGTGCCAGAATCAGCGCTCTCGGGCGAAAGCCACAGCTTCACTGGCCAAGAAAAAACATCTAAGGGAGTCCCCCCCATCCATACACACACACTTGATATTTTATTGAAAGCAAATTCAGAGCACACCTTTCCATGCTCAGACAGCCTAAGCCTGCCCCCTCAGCTGGGGAAGCTGTTCAACAGCCTGAGCTCTTGTCACGCTTATTCCCGTGTTTCACACATTGCCAAGAGGCAAGAAGGTATTTCCCTACACTGCAACCTTTTATTTTCTCTCCTTTTTACTCTGGCTAATATGTCTTCTTGGTAACCACAGTATAATAAATTTCATAGAGCATGACCGGCATACTTAGTTCATATTATTCATTTGCAGTCATTTATTTTTTCCAGCTCCTCTTCCCTTCCCGGTCCCCTCTCCCCAGCGCTCACTCTGTGGAATGATAATAATACACACAGAGTGCCGGCTGGCTGAGAAGGACTTAAAAACAACAAGTAAGAGGATCTTTCTGTGCTCACACCTGTTTTAAGATTTGTTATCCTTAAAAAGGAAAGCTGTAGGGATTCACTCTCTTTCTTCCTTGTAGACCCCGGTGGAATATACCATTAAACCACAGGGAGGAGAGAAAGCCTTCAGTGCACTTAAATATACTTATGTCAAATCCATCTCATTCTTCCTGCCTTCTTTCCTCAATCTAGCCACCGTTCCCAAGGGGTGGAGAACATTACAACCCATTCACTTTATATGAATGGGCACAGACAGACTTTTTCACCATTTCGATATGTCTACATTTGCAGGCATATCCTGTAGGCCAACTGAAACAGCCTTAATTTCAATTTACTGTCTCCCTGAGGAACATGCCATTCTCCTGAAAGTGGAAAAAACCCTCAATGGCCATTCCCTGCCCCCCTTCCCTCCACCTCAAGTCAAGATCTGAACTGGAGGGAAAATTTCTCCCAAGATTAATGGACTGCAGTTTTGATGCTTATAACAGGGCACATGATCTTTATTAAACAAGTAATGAACAACTTTCACCGAAGTACTGTATTTGGAAGGTACTCAGTGTTACTGTACACGACTCATCTAAATCCTTTTCCAAGTCCCTGTAGAATGGTGTTATATTAAGAATAAGAAACCGTTCCTCACTGGTCATTTAACTCTGCCGTGTTTTTCAGCGGTGCTATCAGTAATGACAAAAACAACACTAATAAGAGAGTAGCCAAGATCTCAGTTTACTAACTTCAAATGCATGCTAGGATCAACTCAGTAAAGCATAAAGGTGAGATGCTCCCACCTTCCTAAGACAAGTATTGGGGGTTATCTATTATTGCAACAAACCATAAACAAAACAGGTAACAAATAAAGTTTCAATAAACAGTGGGAGTATAAAACACCAGTACCACTTCCCAGGCCTTTGTGGTCATAGCTCTGATTTAGAGCAAACCAGCATGTAGAAATCTGGATTTAGGAGAGGGATATGTGTTTCTTTGCAGAAACGCTGATGCCTTACTGTCATTCAGGTGCTGCTGGTACCTAGTGTCACAGGATTTCACTGGGTCTTTGGTAATTGTCTGGAAAAACTGCCAACATATAAGTCAACATGTAGTATTGCTACGGTGCACAGCTCTGCAAGGTTATAGTTAACCATTTATCATCTAATAGCCATGCCACAAACCCAGTTGTATCTCCCAGTGCTGCAAATACCATGATATTCCAACAGGCTTCTTAGGAAAGTATCAGACACTGGAGCAGACACTGGCCAAACAGTGAGTCATGTTATTACACTGAAACAGTTTTAGCTTTGCTGATGTATTGCTGAATACTTAATGTTTTCTGTGCGGTCTCTTTTGGGAGGATGATAGTTCATAGATTGATGGGCTTGGCCTAAGTTATCCAAATGGCCTGACGCTGTAAATTTGTTCACAGAAGTACTGCATTTAAGGCAGCTCTTTCTGGTGTGGTCGCATTTGAGGTGTCCAGTTATGAGCAGGCATAGGTGGGCATAAAAGGGGGGACCTTCTGGCCAAAAGAAGTCTAGAGGATTTGGGCTGGGCCAGAACTGTCATCTCAGCTTCCCACAGACCAGCAAATTATGGTGACAATAGCCACCTCCATTTTGGAGGTTGAAGCTGTTCCTTTTTCTGTTGTAGGCAAGCATTTTATTTATTTTAGCTACACTGCAATTAAAAATAGCAGCAAACCAAGAAGTGGTTAGAGTGAAGGCACAGAAGAAGCGGCCTCAGTGGAGAAATAAGTTTTGCTTCCCACAGTTACAAACAGCCTCCGCTTAGCAAATTGGATGTCTTTTCAGATTGCAAACGACTCCAGAAAAAACAAAGTCCCAACTGCAACTTGAAAGCCAGAGTTAAGTTTGCCACATGACTAAGTAAGGAAGACAGCAGTCTCAGATAGCATTTTCTCCTCTGAAAATGCCCATCTTTTGATCTGTTTTTTGGGTTGTCCCATTATCATGTAATGGGAATGGTAAATCTTTCCAGGGAGTATCCAGGGAAATTCTTAGACATAGTTAGATTCAGGATATGGCACAAGGCCATCTTTTAACCAAATTAATAAATACTTTACAGCAAGCCATGAAAAGTCTTTGGAGCCATTATTCTAAAGGTTTGTTCTGGTCATTGCTTCTGTGTTAGCATTACACCATAGTTCCCTTGCAATCACAGACGCTTGCATAAAAGAAACATTATGCTGAGACTAATGCTTTTCATACTTAGGAAATCTTTTTCTTATTAGTAGCAAGCAATGAGGAGAGTACCCCTCTCCCATTTTCCGCTGACTGTACAAGTGTCCTAGATTGTGGTTTTTTGAAGAGAAATAGAGTTAAAGAAAGGCTAAAGCCTGACCTGCAATCTGTCAGAGGCAACTTTCAATGCTGCGTTTGCTCAGTTTGGGTTTGCCAAGGGCTGGAGGTGTTGGGGGGCTGCACCTGAGAACCGCACAAGGAACACTGCTTGATCTCATGGCTATGTTTGGGTTGGAGCTGCCCTTTGCAGCCTTCTGCTGGCGGAGCAAGGTGGTGTCGGGCTCCCGCAGATGTGTGTACTGTACATGCAGAGTACGGCTATTTAACCTGCACAGTCAGACACAGTCGGGAGTGTAAAGCATTTGCAATTATTAATTGACCCTGGTGTTATATTAATTGGCTTGATTCTTAACTAAGAGAAGCCTATTTTTCAAACACCCAGGACAAAACCTGTTAAACCTCAATTAGGATGCAGCCAGGGAAGGTGCAGATGACTCTGGAGTAATTACTGGACAGTGGCTGACAGGCAAGTTCCTCTATTTTCAGCCAGAGCAGGTGATTTTGAAACCCGACCTCCCAGCAGCTGCCAGCTGGGCAGCACGTTTGCTCCTAGAGCCTGCCCAGGATGGGCTTTCCCCCGCTGACAGCTCTCTGCCGTTTGCTGCACATGAACAACTTAGCAGGCTGGTGAAGCTGTGGGCTTTCATGCTCTGAGGGTGGCAAACGGCAGGACCCAACCGCAGGGACACTGCTACAGGGAGGTGGTGGATCAGGGCTGCCTTGGAGCAACCTATGTGCTGCTGTACCCACCCCCTCCTCAAAAAAAAAGCCTCCAGGGTGAGAAAGATAAAGTGTTAAGGAACTGGGGGACTTGTCCATCTCTGCATCCACAAGTGGAGTGCCTGCCATGTCCCAAGGGATCCCCCTTTCCCATGCGTTGCAAGGAGCTGGTAACCCCGTGAGACACGCTCTGCATGCTCAGGGGTGGGAAGATGGGGCAATGGCCCAGCTTTTGAGACAGGCTTTCTCTATAACTGCGAGTGAATCTTGTCCTCTCTATGCTCTCCTGCTTCATGCCAGCATGTGAAGAGAGGCAAAATATGGAGCTTGTAGGGAGAGGCTACATCATTCATGAAGCAAACATATATACCCTGAAAAACCAGGCAAGCTCTCCTGCATGTTACATTGCAGCTCGTGACATGCTAGAGGACTGGGGATAATGTGCGCTCCAACACCCTAAACCAGCACTTTCAAGTGGCTCTGTTATGATCTTGGATAGCTTTTTTCCATTTTATCCCCATTTCACATTCAGAAAAATGAAGCCTAGGGTAAGGGATGAACTTGCTGAAGTTCACCTGGCAAAGCATGGGGTATAGAAAATGTCTTGTATACTGCCTGGTCTCTACAGCCAAGGCAAACATATTCATGTACATTTAAAGAGAAAGGATCCTGTGAGCAGAGCTGGAGCTACAGACTTAAACACACACTCAAAAAAGAAATCATTTTTGGAGAGGAAACTATGCACCTGGAAAACATACTCAGTTTTAATGGATATTAATGTCTCGTAAAAACAAAACAAAGCCTAGAACTTAATAATTTGCCTAAAAATAAAGACCATTTTGTTCTTAGTGTTAAACCAGAATTAAATTATCCAGCACATGTTTGATATTCTTGAGCTGACGTGTTTTGAATCTGGTACACAGACAATAAATTAGGTAAGGCAACATGGTGCAGTGGATGGAGGGGGCGAGGAGACGGGTCTAAAGGTGAGCACGCAAAGCATGCTGCGCCAGAACATCACCGATGCTGGCTCCCGAATGAAAGCTGAAGGACCCGGGTATCGGAAGGCAGATGGAAAAAATGGGAATGTAGTTCCATTTGTGGATACTGTTTCTTTTCATGGTTCTCACCGCCTGACCTCTTTTTCCTATCAGTTCCTCAGTGATGAGATCAAGGTGAATTACTCTGGATGGGTGAGTCTTGACAGAGCAAACACAGCTGCTGGCAGGGAGCGCGGCTTTGAGAAAGAACGCGGAGAAAGCAGGAGGCGAAGGCTTTTCTAAGCCAGCCCCACTGAAGGTACTTCTCCTTTTTTCTCTCCAAGGCTCAGCTCCTGTCCCAGTGCAGTCAATGATAATTTCCCTCTTGACTTCAGTAGGAGGATTGAGCTTCTGGAGGGCAATGGCTCCTGACCCGGTTTCTCCTCCTGTTATTATGTTAGGCACTAAGCCTGAACAGCTTCTCTTCTGCAGGCTTAAATGTAGCTGACTTGTATTCCCTTCAGAACAATCTTCCCAGCCCTTATTTGTCTTCCCCATCAGGCGGTTCAGACAAAGAAGCAGCTTATGTTATGCTGTGGCATTGCTGAGGTGAAAGGAGTCTGCTCTACCCAAAGAGTGGGTTTGAGGCTGGGGCCCAAACTCAATCTGTGGTGGAGGCAGAAGACCCTTCTAGGAAACGGAGGCTGCATTGCTTTACCTTTTATGAGAACAAGGGTGCCCTTCTGCTGTACATGTAGCCAGCTAGAGTGTACTTTGGCTTTTTTTGAGTCTCCCATGTTTGTTCCAGCATTTGAGTTATATGCATATTTTGCTATGCACATAATACATAGCTTGGCAAGCAAAAGATAGGAAGGGTAAATGATGGTATGTTTACCTTAGCTCATGGGGATGTCTTAGTGGTTTAACCTTCAAATGTGGTGTGCCTAACTTTTCTCTAACCACAGGTCCAAGTCCCAGCTGGGCTGACTCAGCCTTTATCTTCCTCAAGATAAATTCAGTCCTGTTCACTTCACAGTGGGTGGGTGTTTTAGATGAAGCCTTAAAAATGAGAGTTTTGTCTGGTCTGGGTGGACCCTAATGATCCCTTAGCACTTTTCATGAGAAAAATATTGGTTGAGGGCCAGAATTCCAGTTCTTCACTGCAGCAGTGTGCTGGGAGCACAAAGAAAAGGCTCTACAATGCTTAAAGTGCAAAGACACTAATGCTGCGATGTTGAAGCAAACATGGTGGTGCTGTAAGCCAAGCTTACTGAACCCTATGGGCATACTGGGCATGCTAGGTATGCCCTAAAAGAGCTGGGATTTGAGGTCTCTGGCTGGCTAGAAGGTCTTGTACAGCCCACTGAAGTAGCATTAGGCAACAAGTGCTTTTCCCTATCTAGGACATTTAATCCTACTGTGGAATAGGAGACAAAAGCATTCAAATGCTTGCATAAGAAGCAGAAGACAAGGAGTAGTAGATCAGTTAGTAAGGCACTTGCACAGAGATGTGGGAGGCTGACATGTCAGAGCACACTCTGAGCATATGGGAAATATAAGGATGTCTGTTGTTCTGTGAGTGACTCTGGATAAAAATCCCATCATGTTCCTAAGAAACCTTTCCAATGACACCTCAGTCAAGATCAGCATATTCCTGAAAAATTCTTCTTTAGGCAAATCACCGTTTCAGAGAACCCCTCCCTCAAAATTCCAATTAGCTCTACTTTTCTGACAGCATAGCCACAGAAATGCTCCAATTAACAACAGCATCAGGTTCCTTCCATAAACTGCAAAGGTAGCAGTCATTACGCATATGTGACAGTCTCGGGCAAGCAGATTAAACAAAATAAAATAACTCTGCACAATTTTGTCAGAGCTCAAACAATTTCTGAAGCTAGTTAAAAAGAAAACAGGTTTTCAATTGCATTTTTCCCTCAGTACATCCCTCAAGGCTTGAATGCCTCTGTTCTTCCAGGACTAGAGGCACCACGATAGCACAAGAGAGACTAATGGCTTTGTATTTCTGGCCAAAGCGGAAGGAATGGAAAGATCATGAAAGATGACCAGTTTGCCTGAGATCTCTATCCATTTTGCAGGCACAGGTGGTTTGGTTTAGCATCTGAAATGTTGGATCCTGAAGCAAACCAAAAGCAACTTCCAACCCCTAGGGAGGAGCCCATAATTAGTACAAAGAATGGACACTGCTGGCAGGTCGCATGGGCCTTATGGAGCTATATTTCCAGAAGAAGACATTTGTTAGTGTAGTCAGCACACTTTTGATAAGGCAAGCATATTTCAAGCATTTAGGCTTAAATAAACACACTGATTAATGTGCTGTAGGTGGAACGTAACTTTCCACCGTACTGAATCTTTTAAAGTGTTTTCTATTCTAGCAGGCAGATCTGTGCAAACAGTTATAAAATAAAATACCGTGAAAATGTTGGAGATGGTTTGGAAGCGTTGTAATAAAAGCTTAAAATTAATAGTGTTGTCCAGTCAATGTCAGGGAATTTTCTCCTTGGCTTCTTCACTGTGTGGCCTATTATATGGGTGACTTGAATAAGATTTCTTTCAGATCTCCCTAGTATGGTGAGGGCATTGAAAAGTATTACTTGCATGTGAAGTGATTTGAGAGTGTGCACAACAGTGCTACAGAAGTGCTAACTGGTATTATCAGCTGTGAATAGATATCCTTATTATCAGCAGACACTCTTCAACAGTCCTACTCTAGTATGCATCTGCAGCCAACAGTGATCTCATTTTATACAGCAGCAGCCAAAGAAATAGGTTGGGTTGCTTAATATTAAAATACATTAGGGGTTAGTAAGCAACTGTGTAACTTTTTTTTTTTTAAACTTAGAAGGGACATGGCTCAGTACATGGTTGAGTAAATTTATAAGCATGCAGTATTACTAGGTTCTGTTGTCCAAGTCTATTTTATACTCTGAAGAGCTTAGCAATATAACTATTTTAATTTAGAAAATGCTTCTTCAGATAAAAACTGAGAACGAAACTAATAAACTTTTTTTTACTTTAACTTCAGGGTCCAACTGAGCCATTCACATGCTCACCTGCACTGTGAGAGCTGGCAGAAATCTGGTATAACTTTACTATAACTGTATTTATCTCACCCGTATCTGGTGTAACAATTCTAAGACTGACGTATTCCAGACAGGATTGCAAATAGAGGGATATGTATGCATACATAAAAAAGCATGGGACTTGGAAGCCTTGACTTAAATCAAAGGAATAGGGTAAGGAGGAAGAGGAGGTGCTGGCAGCAGTGTGTATCTTGGCTCAGTGATGAGAATCCCCTTTTGTGTTGTGCAGACAACACACCAGTAACAGCTAGCAGAGTATCTTTAGTTCGGGCAACCTGTGCTCCTTAACAGAAGACCTCCTCATGTTATAAAGTTCTTGGAAACCCTGTGTACAGAGTAACATCAGTCCTCATTCCTTGGAGTCCTCAATGTTTCAGTAAAAGCCCACAGCACTAGAAAAAAGAGCCCCAAATCTGTTAGTGGCTCTGAAGAGAGAAGGAGATGAATAAAACCCCAGAACTGACCCCCCCCCCCAAACTTCAGGAAATTCGAAATTCAAAGTCGAATGTTGTAGTTTGGACCCTTTTCTTGTCCTGAGCTCTGCAACAACATCTTGCTGTACAAGGATCGTAAAAAGGAACCTCCTGTTGGGTGATGTCCCTGTAACCTTAGTCAGCTGGCTCTTGAAGCATTCATTAAGCAGATTAAAACTGAATTTAGGATGAATTTCTGAGGGGCCATGATCATCCAAAAAGGAGCTGAACAGTGAGCACAGCACTTCTTCAGTGGTGACCAAAATGGTCTTTGGTGGTCTCTTAAATGCACGCTGGTTCTCCTGCAGTAACCGCCGCAGAACATTTCAAGTCCAATTTAAACTTTGAATTATAGGAAATACCATGTTATTTGACCTTCTACCTTGTCTCCCAGAAAAGCCAGGTTTTAAAACAAAGCAGGTACAAGAAGAAAATGGCTGTTATAAATAGAAAGGCTGCACCTGCGCTTTGAGAAAGTGAACAAAATCAAGTATGTTCAGGAACCTTCAAGGCATAAACTGAGATAATAAGAGATACTTTCCTGGAAACGCGTCCCTAGCTAGCAATGGTGGCTTCCAAACTGACAGGAGGCTTCCTGAAATGGACACATTTCGCTTGGAGCAATCCTATAATTTGTAATACACCTTTTGCCTTCATCCTACAATACAAGAGGCTGGAGCCTTGTACTCATTTACTCTGGCAGAATCCTCAATTGATACAAAAAAAGCCCAAAGATAAGGTGAAAATCCAGTCTAAATGGATGCAATGTAATTGATGTAACAATCAAAAAGAGCAGCTCTTCAGCTTGCCTTAACCACCTACCTCTGCTCTCTCAGTGTTTTTAAGTCCTTTTCCAGTGTTCTTCCAATGCACAATATCCAATTATCCAAAGCCCCTTTGCACACTCACTGCTTCTCAGTCAGACTAGGGTTCTGTCCTGTCTGTGTGCAGGTAAACTGAGGCACGAACTGGCAGGATAGAAGGTTTAGAATTGCCTTGATGGTCAATGGCTGACTGGGGTAGAAAGCCAGACAAGCTGGCTGGATTACTAACTTTTGATCTTTTTAATACTGGGTAATATTAATAAAAAGGAAAACAGCAGCAAGCCTGGCTTAAATGAAGAGTTATTGATTTGGTCCCAGAGTATATTTAAATATTTTATTGCACAGATGGAGCCCCTACAACTTTCTTTTCCTTCATCCCATAAAGGCCCTGTTTTACAAGGATACTTGCTGCCCCTTGGGAGGGCTGGATCCTGTTTCCTCTCCATTTATGTGTGTTTGGGGGGGGGGAGGGTTGGGCTCAGGTAAGGAGAATCGATTACTCAAGTGCAGGAGGGAGCAGCTTTCCCTTATGCCTTTGCTGTTCTCCCCCTTACTGCCTTCGGGGCACGGCTGTCCCAGGGGTGTTTGGCTGGCTGCAGATCTGCCCCACTCCTGCATGATGCCAGGGGAACCCACTGCCACCTTCCAGAGTGGTCTTGTCTAAAAATAGACTTGTTAAAAGTCTCATCCCTCTTGGGCATTTTTACTTAGCGTAGCTATGTTTCTATCCCATCTAAAGGAAGGGTAGGAGATTGTGGGGGAAATTACCATCTTATTTATCCTAAGGTTTTTGTAATAGTAATTTCTCAGTCTTTTGGAACCTGACAGGTCTACTAAAAAACAGAGTGCAAAAGATAAGTCCCCCTTTCCCACACCAAAAACCAGATTTTTTTTTTTTTTAGGTAAAAAAGAGAAATTTTTGATGGTTTCCATGAAAGAAGAGCTCAGAGCCTGAAATGGATGGGCTCCACAGACAGAGCAAGACACATGGGGAGCGATAATCTCTAGTTGGCTTGCGTAAGACAGTGAATTTGGAAAGCTCTCCCCCTAGCTTCTAGATAAGAGGTTTCCTCTCAAAGGCAGTACAAACACCAACCAGCCAAGTTGTAGCTTTCTGCCTAGCAGCACATCGCTTATAATGACAAGCAGCAGACTGAAACTCTTCCAACAGGCATCACTGCTCAACACACTGCGTGTCTCATGACCTGCAGGGAATGCAAAGTCTGGACACAAGTAATTTAAAACCAACCAAACAAATAAACAAAAATAAAAAAGTAGAACCATTAAAGGATTTAAAAAACCCGCAAACCAACAAAATTTCCCTATGATTTACCTGATTTGTAAAAGAATTTCTATGGCTCTGCAGCCCCATAACAGAAGTTCTTGAAGTACCAACAAGTGACTTGCTAAGAGCACAATCCAGCAGGAGCAGAAAGACAACCCATATTTAAGAAACCTCACCAAAAAAGCCATCTCAGCAGCCACCAGCAAATTCTGCTTGACTAGGATGTAAATTATTAGCCTACATTCTGCATTCCAGAGGGCAAGGATAGCTTTTCCTTATTCTCTAATTCTTTCTTTTTTTGGAAAATAAAGCAGGATGTGTATTGAAGAGGGGTACCATTCTTCTGTGTTACTTCATTGCATATTTGTTGCATGTTATAGCATCTTGATCTCATGGTTACATACATTTCATGCTAACTCAGTTCCGGGTTTCCTTGCACATTATGGCCCCTCTGTAGAGTCTGAGATATACCCTACTCAGGAAGCGATGGGTTAAATGACGAGTACTCTAGGTACGCTTGAGCTTTCTGTGCGCAGAAGGACTAGATCTTTTGCAAGAGCATCTCACACCACTGTTGTATGTACTATGATATTTGTCAGAAAGTTCTTACTAATAGACAGGACATTTTTGTTGTCTCTCCCATTCAAAATGACTAATCATGGTAGAATAAAGGGTAGAGTGGCCTCCCACTTATAGCATTAGATGTCTAAGTGTGCAGTGTTGTGAGGCATAGGGGAGGAAGAAGTGGATAAGCTTCCTCACTCTGTGGCCAAAGTAGGTGATGAGAAACAAGTGAGTCCATTTTACCTATGTTTCAACTTGACCGCATCACCATTATAAAGTCACTTTTTGATTAAATACATCTACCTGGAGAGCAGGACATACACCCAGGCTAACTTATTTTCATTTTAGCCCCCAAATTATGCCTTCGTTTTCACATCAGCATAATTTCTTTTTTTTGATGGTGGAGATCTGGACATTGGGTCCATATGCCCCCAGCAAAGCTCTGTCTTTGTATGTGGACAGGGTCTCTGGTGACAGGGACCACTCATGGTGGCTGTTCACATACACGGAGAAAAAGTGGGGCTTTTTGTTGGTGACAGAAGAACTATTTGGGGCACAGCATGAATCAGTGCGAACCTTCACTCATCCCTGACACTGGGTGCATTTAGACACAGCCAGGCTAAATTCAGTGTTTCTGAGAGCGCTGAAGGTGGAGGAAGGCAGTACTGGAGTGGTGCCTTATGGAGGCAGGACCTCTGCAGTATGCTGGAATGAGGAACGTCATGAAAGAAAACAAACCTGCTTCCCACTTAAACAGACAAGAAAACTGACAGGATTTGGAAATGCCTGGACATTCCCAACAGACTTTACCCAGACGTATATCAAAGTTTGGTTTGGAGTAACAGCTACATGTCATTGAAAAATTACTTTCTCCCCCCAGATAATTTATAGAGTATCCAGGAGTGACCTGTCATTATGATCTCTGACGAAAGCAAAACAAAAGCAAACAACAGAGTTTTTGCATGGATTTCTGCTGAGTTCCAGCCCTTAATTAAGCTGTCCAGGGGCTGCCGAGTATCCAGTCTGCTCTCAGGGATGGTGGCATAAATCCAGAGCAAGCCTACCGAAGTGAAAAGTGCAAGTTCAAATGGGAGTGGGAGAGACTATTTCTTCAGCTAGGAGAAGAGTCCCAATGTCAAAATCCACTGAAACCCAGAGCACCTTGCTCATGGAGGGCGACAGACATTTTGGACTCAGCTAGGATGAATCTAGCCCAGTTATTTGTCTGCAGTACTAATATTTTGCCTTCAGAAAAGTTGCAAGCCATCTATAGGAATCTGTTTTCTAGTCCCATTTTACTTGTGCAACACAGAGCAATCCGGCAGAGCAAGTCACCTTAACAAAGAGCAAAATTATTGAGAGGAAGACTTTATACCATCTCCAGTTCACCAGTATGAGAAAGATAAGCAACAGAGACAAACCCCAGTATAGCCCAAAAGCAATGGATGAATTCAACCCTCTGATGGCTCTGCATGCTTTGGATGGCAGCACAGAGCTAGGCAGAGGTACTGGCTAAGTGCAAGATGTTATTATTAGCTTGAGAAATCTACCTTTCAGAGAGCTTGCACTCACTTGTGTGATGCTCTTTTCTTGCCCTAAAAAAAGATCTCCATATGCATCCTATCTTAAGTTCAAAGTCTTTCCTTTAGAGGAAACCCATCAGCCCTACTTTTCCAGGACTGTGGTAGGATAGGCTGCATCCCACACAATGAGTCTGTGTCTAACCTCATCCCATCAGCAAAAGAGTTAATACTGGTTTCCCTGGTGCCCGGGCAGTGATTGACAATGCTCAGCCTGTCTCGCTGGGGCACCTGCAGATAACCACCTGAGATAGATCAGCACAGGAAACCATTTCCACACAGCGTGAACATGCAGGTGGTGAGCAATGTAAGGAGCATGATTATTATCCCTTTTCTAGCTAACTGTTCTGGGCCCCCTGCATGACGTCTGCATAGTTGAAATGTCATCACTCAGCCAGATGTTGAAGTCACATCTATCTAAATCCAGTTGGATATATGGAAAGTATTGTCTATTTTGAAGGGCATAAATCAAGGGGCATTTCTATGAATAAGGGATTATTACTAAATCATGCACTTTCTATTAATAGATCCCTATTAATGCTGCAGGTGTTAGTAGTAACTGCTCTTTGAAGCATTACTTAATCACCCCCTTTGCAAATCCCTGTAATCTAGCTCTCATAAAAATACATGGATTATTGATTGAGAGGACCTCTGGGATCCCTAAAATGAGGTTCAGCTCAGATGCGTGTGCAGTGCAGGAGACGCACTACAGATCGCTCTCTGGAATGTCTGCCAGGTGTTTGCAGTTTCATGCATAGCGTGTCTTGGAAATAATAAAAGAGGTGGGGGTGGAGGGGAGGTCATTCCCATCCAGGAAGACCAGGCTCAAGTAGAGGAAGGAGAAGGAGAATGAGAACCATTAGTAATAGCTGGAGAGGCTGAAGGTGCAGGGGTTGTAGGGTGGGCTACTTCTCCCTCTCTGGGAAACTTGTGACAGTGAAAATAGAGAGCAAGCAGATCAAATAGATGTTAAGTTATCCTCAAAACTAATGCACAGCATGCAGTCAGGTCTGCAACATGCTTGTAAAGCACACAAGCAATCGGGACAAGCCTTTAGAAATGTGCTGGATACAAGGGTAGCTAGGAAGATAAATTAATGTTTAAGAAATACATGAAGAACCCTAAATAAAAGATGATTCCCCACAGCCCAGTGTTAATATTTTAGGATTACAACAGCAAAGTTTAGTGCTGGTGAGAACTGAGCAGGTGAAGCTAAAGCACACCCATTCTCCCTGCTTAGCAGACCTTCATGGTTGAGGTCTCCATGGCTCAGATCTGCAGAAGAACTTCAGGGCCACTTAAGGGGGGCTTGGGCAGAATGTGGTTGCTTAAA
>NW_010972592.1:2171162-2171448 GCF_000737465.1 Haliaeetus leucocephalus
AATCCACTCAGACATAGTCATACACACCATTCCACAAGTCAGGGGATAAAAACTCTAAGATTCAGGTTGGAAATGGGGGGAGTCACTTCTCTAACTATGCAGTTGGCTTGCGAAGGAAACCCTTCCCCCCCTTGATCGGGATGCCGGTCAAGGTAACTTCCCTGGGATTGAGAGCCCTTACCTGGAGGGGTAAGTTAATATTGTTTATGCTTTAAGTTTGTAAATGCGTTTGTGGTTGTCTGTGAATCACTTGTGGTTGTAACAACGTACTACTCTTGCCTTAAAA